>NW_027441515.1:115000-211827 GCF_964195595.1 Calonectris borealis | reverse complement strand
CCAGAGCCCGTGGAATTAAACTAGACCCCGAGGAACAAAACCAGAGCCCGTGGAACTAAACCAGAGCCGAGGAACAAAAGCAGATCCCGAGAAAAAAAAGCAGGGGCAGAGGAACAAAAGCAGAGGCCGAGGAACAATACCAGAGCCTGAGGAAGAAAACTAGAGCCCGAGGAACAAAACCAGAGACCGACGAACAAATGGTGGGCCCGAGGAACAAAACGAGACCCGTGGACCCAGACCAGAGCCCGAGGAGCTAAAGCAGAGCTGGAAGAACAAAACCAGAGCCCGAGGAACAAAACCAGCCCTCGAGGAACAATACCAGACCCCAAGGAAGAAAACCAGAGCTCGAGGAAGACAACCAGAGCCCGAGGAACAAAACCAGATTCCGAAGAACAAAAGGAGGGCCCGAGGAACAAAACCAGAGCCCGAGGGAAAAAACCAGAGCACGAGAAAGAAAACCAGAGCCCTAGGAAGAAAACCAGGACCAGAGGAACAAAACGAGAGCCCGAGGAAGAAAACCTTACCCCGAGGAAGAAAACCAGACCCCGAGGAACAAAACCAGAGGTCGAGGAAAAAAACCAGAGTCAGACGAGAAAAAGGAGGGCCCGAGGAACAAAACCAGACCCTGTGGAAATAAACCAGAGCCCAAGGAACAGAACCAGAGCTAGAGGAACAAAACCAGAAGAGGAGGAAAAAAACCAGGGCCCGAGGAACAAAACCAGGGCCCGAGGAACAAAACCAGAGCCCGACGAACAAAACCAGAGTCCAAGGAACAAAACTAGAGCTCGAGGAACAAAACCAGAGGCCGAGGAAAAAAAACAGTGCTCGAGGAACAAAAAGGAGGGACCGAGGAGCAAAACCAGAGCTGCAGGAACAAAACCAGGGGCCGAGGAACAAAAGCAGACGCCGAGGAACAAAACCAGAGCCCAAGGAAGAAAACCAGAGCCCAAGGAATAAAAGCAGCCCTTGAGGAACAAAAGTAGAGCCCGAGGAACAAAACCAGAGCCCATGGAACTAATCTAGAGCTCACGGAACAAAACCAGAGCCCGAGGAAGAAAACCAGGGCCCGAGGAACGAAACCAGAGCTGAAGGAGCAAAACCAGCCCAGAAGGAACAATACCAGAGCCCGAGGACCAAAAGGAGGGCCCAAGGAACAAAACCAGAGCTGGAGAAAAAAAACCAGGGCCCAAGGAATAAACCAGAGCTGGAGGAATAAAACGAGGGCCGAGGAACAAAACCAGAGCCCGAGGACCAAAAAAAGGTGTCGGAGTGACCTGGAGTCGGAATAGGAGCGCGTTCCCGGAGTAATGATGAATCCCAATGTGGGTATGGTCATTCTCCTTTATTTCAAGTTATTGTTCTACTTTTATAAGCTAGCCACACTAACACGCGCACCTACGAATCCTCTATTGGTTTACAGTCAGCAAGCACACGAATCTTAACAGACACAGATTGGTCAAAAGCATGTGACCACGCGAACTTTCCTGCGCCTGCATTCCGTTACATAATCTACTGATAGTTACATTCCTCAGCCTGTTTTTCCTTATTCTACTATCACTTCAGAGACTCTAAAACTACAATTGCTCTTTAGCAACCCTTTGCCTTATACTATTGCTAACAAATCCTCAGTGCTTGGAATGTTCATAGGATGACCGTTATTTAATAAAAATCCTTCCACAAATTCCCCTTTTTGTTTTTGAACAATCCAAGCCTGATTTACTACTTTCGATACAGCCTTTTTTATACAACTAAAAGCAATACAAAAGCATAAACACAATATTAAGATGATAATCAATATACACAAGCCTTTTAATAAAGCTATCAGGCATTGTGGCAACTCTCTAAAAATATTCATGAGCCATTCATCTAAAATGCCATGATTTTGTGGTATCATGCTTACATGGTTTTTTAACCATTGTAATTGTTTATGTGTATACTCACCATGATCGAATAGGTTCATGCAACACATAAACTCTTCTACCCAGAAACCAGGCACGCCCACCAAACAGGTTCTGAAAGACTCAGTTGCCGTAGCAAGAAACAAAACAAAGCGCAGATTGATCTGCTGTGTTTGCCCAGGTAACCCCTTCTTGTGAGAGTGCAGGCTTCACCGCTCGGCTAGGCACCCATATTGGTCCCTTATCTGTGGAAACACACATGTATCCCCTCCCATTAAATATTACCGAAACTGGGCCCAGCCACATGCCAGTGATTGGGTCTCGATACCTTACTTTTAGTTTTGGAAGCGTTGTATGAGAGTTAAACTTAAGGTTTTGGTGATGGATTATAATTGATGGCTCTTCTCTGTCTCCCATCAGACACAAATAATTTAGGGTAAATAGGACTTTATGCAGTCTCATCTGCAGGTCCTTTTCTTCCTCCTTTTGCTTTGTTAGATAGTCCTTCAATACCTGATGCGTGCGTTCTACAAGGCTCTGCCCCGTCGGTGAGTGTGGGATGCCAGTAATATGCTTGACCCCCCATCTCATCAGAAAGGTTCTCAACTTCTGACTGGTGTAAGCAGGGCCATTATCTGTTTTCAGTTGTTCTGGCACACCCAACACCGCGAAGCAAGCAAGGAGGTGCTTACACACATGATGAGCCTTCTCATCCGATAAAGCCATGGCCCATATTACTTTAGAGAAGGTATCTATGGTGACATGTACATATTTGAGCTGCCCAAATTCAGCGATATGAGTTACATCAGTCTGCCAGAGCTCTAAAGCCTTGAGACCTTTTGGATTAACGCCCAGCCCTATTCCAGGTCCATGATTTCCACACTTGGGACAGGCCTGTATGATAGAGCGAGCTTCGTTTTCTGATAACCCATATTGCTTTCTTAAACCCTTTGAGTTTTGATGAAATATTTCATGACCCTGCCTAGCTTGTAAAAATTTATCTACAGGTGGTACATGACACGCTGGACTGACAAGATTGTCCGCTATCTGATTGCCTTGTCCTAAACCCAACTCCCATTGATGGCTACGGATATGAATGACACAACACGGAGCCGCTCGCTGGGAGATGGTCGATCTTAATTGAATAAATAGTTTCCCTAGCTGAGGATTATTTGTTTCCCTAATCAGTGCATCTTGAATTCTTGGTATGAGCCCAGCTACATATAGAGAATCAGTCACCACATTCAAAGGATGATCAGGCCAGTTCCCTAATGCCCATACCACCGCCATTAATTCTAAAGTCTGTAAGGTATCTCCAGCTTGCCCTTGCAAAATCTTTTTGCACCATTGATCTGTTTCCCACCATACGCATGCAGCTTGTCTAGAACGTTTTCCCGCATCTGTATATACCGTCAACCCCTCGAGTATCGGGCTATCAACCACTTTAGGTTTTTCTAGCCACTGATTTCGTTTTAGAATCTGCCACAATTTCCCTTGAGGTTGCTGAGAGTGCACCTTTCCGCTAAATCCTAACAGAGATTCTTGAATGGCCAACATGTGGCGTATCCACCACTCTAAATCTACAGCGTTAACAGGAATACTGATGTCTGCTGGTTCCTGTCCTGTCAGCTCTATAATTCGCGTTCTCCCTTTTCGGATTAATTCCCCTACGGCTTCAGGACGAGTTTGTATACTGAAACGTGGTTGTACCCATAAGAAAACCCATTCCAAAATTCGAAAAAAGGAGGAATTTGGCAAGTTATCATTATTCTTGTTGTCAATGGCAATCACGGAATTCATTCCCTGTTGTCCCTTCATCTCCCCCTTCTTGTTTTGCCATTGACATATAACAGCAAAAGGTGATTCTTCGGTGTTACAGATAAGCAAAGAAAGTGGCAGTTCAAGGATTCTTCTTGCGGTCCAGGCTATAGTAAGTTTGTTTATAATGTGCTGTAAGGCCACGTGGTGTTTGTCCGTCATATGAATTTCAGCTGCAGGCTGAGTGCCACGCAGTAATTCAATTAGTGGTTTAATGTCTGCATTGGTAATGCCAGCGCAATTGCGAACCCATTGGATGTCGCCTAAGACCGTTTGCACATCAGTCAATCACACCATACAGTAGCACGACAATTTCGCCTGTTATGCCCCTGTTCCCCACAACGATAGCAGATGCCTTTAAAGGGCTGGACTATTCCTGGAGAGTGTTTTTGCCTAACAACAGCTGCTAATGGTTGTACTACTTCTTTGACAGCACTTTGCAGCACAGCTGCCATCGACTCATTTTGTTTTTGAACCCCTGCTCTTTCCACCCGAGAAAGCATTTCTTCCACTCCTGCCCCTTTGGGCAGACTGGCTAGAATGGCCTTGGTAGTTTTGTTGGTGTTATCAAAGGCCAAAATTCTAAACATTTGTTGTTTATTGTCCTCTCCCAAATCTGGGTGGTTCATTACTGCGTCCCAAAGCCTATCAATAAAGTTGGTATACTTCTCAGTTGCACCTTGCGTCACCGAGCTGAAAGAAGGGCCTTCCGATCCTGGTAAGGAAAGAAACGCATCTAAAGCAAGCTTAGAAGATAACTGTAACATATTGACAGGAAAAGTTAGTTGGACATTTATATCCGCATAACGTCCCCCCCCAATGAGCATTTCAGCTGTGATCCCAGATAATGGATCCCCTTGTTGTTGATGTTGGGCAGCAGCATTCACTGCCCTCTGAGACCATGACGATCCCCATAATAAAAACTGTGTAGGTATCAACAGAAGCCTCATCAGACTTTGACAATCATAAGGACACATCAAATCAGCAGAAAAAATCCAAATAACGATTTGTCGCGAGGCTTCCAATTTAACACCATACTGCGATATAGTATTTTTGGCTTGTTGTAGAATCTTCCAATCATGCGGTTCCCATTTTCCTTGACCGTTGTCCTGTACCACCGGAAAAGCCATGGGGCCAATGTTGGATGCAACCCCCCACTGTCCGTCCAAAATAGCATCCCGAACAACTCCACTCCATCGGCCTGGACGGGTAGCTGCGGTAGGTCCGGAGAAACAGGGTGGCAAATTGTCTCTCGAACCGGCGGTTGACCAAGGTTCTCTTTTTTGCTGAGTCTGTGTAGTTAAGTCCTTTAGTTGTTGCACAACCTCTTTTAACAGCTGATTAATACTTTCTGTTAAATTTTTCTCTTTTCCGCTAGATGGCGGTGTGGCAGCACCGGAGGAATCACTGGAGAGTGGCAAGGTGGGGTGGAGAGGAGGGGCAGTGGGAGGAAGGTGGCACGTTTCCCCGCCTTGAATTAGGGGGGTGGGTGGAGCTGGCCACTCCTCCCCCTTCATGCCCGGCGGCTGCTCTTCCGCTTTTGTGTCACACTGCTGCTGTGCTTTAGCCCCGGCAACTTCCGGCTGCTGTGGCGTAGATGATATTGTCGGGGAAGATGGCGAACATAGACTGTCGGGCGCCTTTAAATCCTGCTCAACTCTATCGCGCAATTTGGCAACAGTCTTACAGGTGGACCCCGTCATACCCTTCACAGCAGGCAGCCCAAAAAATTGTGTGATAGGTCCTGCCTTGGATTCCATGCTCTTAGACTGTTCCGGTATGGGGTCCGGAGCCAGCATCTGAACAGCCGCACACGCCACCTCCCGTTCAGCTTTCATAGCTTTTAAAGTTTCTAGTACGTCTCCCCACAAGTCTGTCACAGACTTAATCTCCTTCTCCAATTTTTTATCACCTTCAGTAAGCTTCTGCCACATTAGTTCTCCCAGCTCCTGCCATTCAAGCACAGAAAACAACGTGTGAGTGTTCTTAAAAAGTCCCAAACGTTGTCCTAACTTAATTAGCTTGATAAGCTGTTCCACCGTTGTCTCAATCCCTCTCATAGAGAGTATACCTGCGAGCAACGTAGCTGCTGCCTCATTCTCCATAATAGCAGCGCACCCTCTGGGAGGCAGTTGGCCACTCTGCACCGTTATCTATTCTAGTTAAGCGACAGAATAGTACAACTCCCAGTCGCTTGTTTCCCACTCCCCTTCTCTCGCTGCGCTTACCGCAGTCTCGAAGAATTGTAGTCTCTGCTACCAGACCTCTGGGTTACGAGCCCAGCATGTTTCCGCATCCGCTGCTACCAGATGTCGGAGTGACCCGGGGTCGGAATAGGAGCGCGTTCCCGGAGTAATGATGAGTCCCAATGTGGGTATGGTCATTCTCCTTTATTTCAAGATATTGTGCTACTTTTATAAGCTAGCCACACTAACACGCGCACCTACGAATCCTCTATTGGTTTACAGTCAGCAAGCACACGAATCTTAACACAGATTGGTCAAAAGCAGGTGTGCACGCGAACGCTTCCTGCGCCTGCATTCCGTTACATAATCTACTGACAGTTACATTACTCAGCCTGTTTTTCCCTATTCTACTATCACTTCAGACACTCTAAAACTACAATTGCTCTTTAGCAACACTTCGCCTTATACTATTGCTAACAAATCCTCAGTGATTGGAATGTTCATAGGATGACAGTTATTTAATAAAAATCCTTAAACAAAAAGCCCCGAGGAGCAAAAACAGAGCTGGAGGAACAAAACCAGGGCCCGAGGAACCAAACCAGAGCCGGCGGAACAAAACCAGAGTCTGTGGAACAAAAACAGAGCCCGAGGAAAAAAAACAGTGTCCGAGGAAGAAAACCAGTGCCCGAGGAACAAAATCAGAGGTCGAGGAACAAAACCAGAGCCCGAGGACCAAAAGGAGGGACCAAAGAGGCAAACCAGAGCTCGAGGAACAAAACCAGGGCCTGAGGAAAAAAACCCAGAGCCGGAGGAGAAAAAGGAAGGCCCGAGGAACAAAACCAGACCCCGTAGAACTAAACCAGAGCCCAAGGAACAAAACCGGAGACCGAAGAACAAAACCAGGGCCCGAGGAACAAAACCAGGGCCCGTGGAACAAAATCAGTGCCCGAGGAAAAAAACCAGGGCCCGAGGAACAAAAGCAGAGCCCGACGAACAAAGCCAGAGTCCAAGGAAGAAAACTAGAGCTCGAGGAACAAAACCAGAGCCCGAGGAAAAAAAACAGGGCTCGAGGAACAAAAAGGAGGGACCAAGGAGCAAAATCAGAGCTGGAGGAACAAAACGAGGGCCCGAGGAACAAAAACAGATGATGAGGAACAAAACCAGAGCCCGTGGAACAAAACCACAGCCAAGGAACAAAAGGAGGGACCGAGGAACAAAACTAGAACCTGAGGAACAAAACCAGGGTCCGAGGAACAAAATCAGAGCCCGAGGACCAAAAAAAGACCCGAGAAGCAAAAACACAGCTGGAGGAACAAAACCAGGGCCCGAGGAACCAAAACAGAGCTGGAGGAACAAAAGCAGAGACCGAGGAACAAAACCAGAGCCTGACGAACAAAACCAGAGCCCGAGGACCAAAACCAGAGCGGGAGGAACAAAATCAGGGCTCGAGGAACAAACCAGAACTGGAGGAATAAAACCGGGGCCAACGGAACAAAACCAGAGCTCGAGGAAGAAAATCAGAGCCCGAGGAAGAAAACCAGACCCCGAGGAACAAAACCTGCCCTCAAGGAACAAAACCAGAGCCCGAGGAAGAAAACCAGAGCCCGTGGCAACAAACCAGACCCCGAGGAACAGAACCAGAGCCCGTGGAAGTAAAACAGAGCCCAACGAACAAAACCAGAGCCCGAGGGAAAAAACCAGAGTCCGAGGAACAAAACCAGAGCCCGAGGAACAAAACCAGACCTTGAGGAACAAAACCAGAGCCCGAGGAAGAAAACCTGATCCTGAGGAACAAAACCAGCCCTCAAGGAAAAAAAGCAGAGCCCGAGAAAGAAAATGAGAGCCTGAGGAACAAAAGCAGAGCTAGAGGAGCAAAACCAGAGCTGGAGGAAAAAAAATAGAACCCGAGGAACCAAAGGAGAGCCCAAGGAGAAAAACCAGACCCCGCGAAAATACCCCAGAGCCCGACGAAAAAAACCAGAGCCTGAGGAAAAAAGACAGAGCCCTCGGAACAAAACCAGATCCCGAGGAAAAAAAAACAGAGCCCGAGGAAAAAAAACAGAGCCCGAGGAAAAAAACCAGTGCCTGAGGAACAAAACCAGTGCCTGAAGAACAAAAGGAGGGCCCGAGGAAAAAAACCAGAGACTGGGGAACAAAAACAGTGTCCGAGGAACAAAACCAGGGCCTGAGGAACAAAACCAGAGCCCGAGGAATAAAACTACAGCGGGTGGAACAAAACAAGGGCTCGAGGAATAAAGCAGATCTGGAGGAATAAAACCAGGGCCCGAGGAACAAAACCGGAGCTCGAGGACCAAAATCAGAGCCCAAGGAACAAAACCAGATCCCGAGAAACAAAACCAGAGCCCGAGGAACAAAACCAGAGCCCGAGGGAAAAAACCAGAGCCCGAGGAACAAAACGAGTGCGAGAGAAATAAAACCAAAGCCCGAGGAACAAAACCAGACCTTGAGGAACAAAACCAGAGCCCGAGGAAGAAAACCTTATCCCGAGGATGAAAACCAGAGCCCGAAAATAAAAACAGCCCTCAAGGAAGAAAAGCAGAGCCCGAGGAAGAAAATGAGAGCCTGAGGAATAAAAGCAGAGCTAGAGGAACAAAACCAGAGCTGGAGGAAAAAAAAAACAGAGCCCGAGGAACAAACGCAGCCCTCGAGGAACAAAAGCAGGGCCCGAGGAAAAAAAAAGAGAGCCCGAGGAAGAAAACCAGAGCACAAGGAAAAAAAGGAGGGCCCGAGGAACAAATCCAGAGCCCATGGAAATAAACTCGAGCCCGAGGAACAAAACCAGAGCCCGAAGAACAAAACCAGAGCCCGAGGAACAATCCCAGAGCCCGTGGAACAAAACCAGAGCTGGAGGAACAAAAGGAGGGCCCGAAGAGCCAAACCAGACCTGGAGGAAAAAAAACGGGGCCCGATGAACAAAATTAGGGCCCATGGAAATAAACTAGAGCCTGAGACACAAAAGAACAGCCCGAGGAACAAAAGCAGAGCCCGAGAAACAAAACCAGAGCCCGAGGAGCAAAAATAGGGCCCGACAAACAAAAGCAGCCCTCGAGGTAGAAAACCAGAGCCTGAGGAAGAAAACCAGAGCCCGAGGAAGAAAACCAGAGCCCGAGGAACAAATCCAGGGCTCGAGGAACAAAACCAGACCCGATGAACAACACCAGGGCCCGAGGAACAAAACCAGAGCCCATGGAACTAAACTGGAGCCCGAGACATAAAAGCAGAGCCAGAGGAACAAAACCAGAGCTGGAGGAACAAAACCAGAGACCGGGGAACAAAATCAGAGCCCAAGGAACAGAACCAGAGCCCGAGGAATAAAAGGAGGCCCCGAGGAGCAAAACCAGAGGTGGAGGAAAAAAACGACAGCCCGAGGAACAAAACCAGGGCTCGAGGGAAAAAACAAGAGCCCGAGGAACAAAACGAGCGCGAGAGGAACAAAACCAGAGCCCGAGGAACAAAACCAGACCTTGAGGAAGAAAAGCAGAGCCCGAGGAAGAAAATGAGAGCCTGAGGAATAAAAGCAGAGCTGAAGGAACAAAACCAGGGCTCAAGGAACAAACAAGGGCCCTAAGAACAAAACCGGAGCCCGTGGAAAAAAAAAAAAGAGCCCGAGGAAAAAAAACAGGGCCCAAGGAAAAAAAACAGAGACCGAGGAACAAAACCAGAGCCCATGGAACTAAACAAGAGCCCGAGACACAAAAGCAGAGCCAGAGGAACAAAACCAGACCTTGAGGAACAAAACCAGAGACCGGGGAACAAAACCAGAGCCCAAGGAACAAAACCAGAGCCCGAGGAACAAAAGGAGGACCTGAGGAACAAAACCAGGGCCCGAGGAAAAAAAACAGAGCTCGAGGACCAAACGAGGGCCCTAGGAACAAAACCAGAGCCCGAGGAAAAAAAATAGAGCTCGAGGAAAAAAAACAGGGCCCGAGGAACAAAAACAGTGCCTGAGGATCAAAACCAGTGCCTGAGGAACAAAAGGAGGGCCCGAGGAATAAAACCACGGCCTAAGGAACAAAAGCAGGGCCTGAGACACAAAACCAGAGCCCGAGGAACAAAGCCAGAGCCGCAGGAAAAAAACGTAGAGCCGGAGGAACAAAACCAGGGGCCGAGGAGAAAAACCATAGACGGAGGAAAAAACCGAGACCGGAGGAACAAAACCAGGGCCCGAGGAACAAAACCAGAGCCCGAGGAACAAAACCAGAGCCCGAGGAACAAAACCAGACCCTGAGGAACAAAATCAGAGCCCGAGGAAGAATACCTTATCCCGAGGAAGAAAATCAGACCCCAAGGAACAAAACCAGAGCACGAGAAACAAAACCAGCCCTCAAGGAAGAAAAGGAGAGCCGAAGGAAGAAAACGAGAGCTCGAGGAAAAAAAGCAGAACCAGAGGAACAAAACCAGAGCTTGAGGAACAAAACCAGAGACCGGGGAACAAAACCAGAGCCCGAGGAACAAAACCGGAGCCCGAGGAACAAAAGGAGGGCCTGAGGAAAAAAACCAGAGCCTGAGGAAGAAAACCAGGGCCCGAGGAAAAAAAACAGAGCTCGAGAACCAAACGAGCGCAATAGGAACAAAACCAGAGCCCGAGGAAAAAAGCTAGAGATCGAGGAAAAAAAACAGGGCCCGAGGAACAAAAGGAGGGCCCGAGGACTAAAAGCAGAGATGGAGGAACAAAACCAGAGCCCGAGGAACAAAACCAGAACCCGAGGAACAAAACCAGAACCCGAGAAATAAAACCAGAGCAGGTGGAACAAAACCAGGGCTCGAGGAACAAACCAGATCTGGAGGAATAAAACCAGGGCCCGAGGAACAAAACCAGAGCTCGAGGAACAAAATCAGAGCCCAAGGAACAAAACCAGAACCCGAGGAAGAAAAGGAGAGCCCAGGAGAAAAACCAGACCCCGTGGAACTAAACCAGAGCCCGACGAACAAAACCAGAGCCTGAGGAAAAAAGACAGAGCCCTCGGAACAAAACCAGATCCCGAGGAAAAAAAAACAGAGCCCGAGGAAAAAAAACAGAGCCCGAGGGAAAAAACCAGTGCCTGAGGAACAAAACCACTGCCTGAAGAACAAAAGGAAGGCCCGAGGAACAAAACCAGAGCCTGGGGAACAAAACCAGTGTCCGAGGAACAAAACCAGGGCCTCAGGAACAAAACCAGAGCCCGAGGAATAAAACCAGAGCGGGTGGAACAAAACCAGGGCTCAAGGAACAAACCAGATCTGGAGGAATAAAACCGGGGCCCGAGGAACAAAACCAGAGCTCGAGGAACAAAATCAGAGCCCAAGGAACAAAACCAGAGCCCGAGGAAGAAAACCAGAGGCCGTGGAACAAAACCAGACCGGAGGAAAAAAAGGAGGGCCCAAGGAACAAAACCAGAGCCCGAGGAACAAAGCCAGAGCCGCAGGAAAAAACCGAGAGCCGGAGGAACAAAACCAGGGGCCGAGGAGAAAAACCATAGACGGAGGAAAAAACTGAGAGCCGGAGGAACAAAACCAGAGCTCGAGGAACAAAATCAGAGCCCAAGGAACAAAACCAGAGCCCGAGGAAGAAAACCAGAGGCCGTGGAACAAAACCAGACCGGAGGAAAAAAAGGAGGGCCCAAGGAACAAAACCAGAGCCCGAGGAACAAAGCCAGAGCCGCAGGAAAAAACCGAGAGCCGGAGGAACAAAACCAGGGGCCGAGGAGAAAAACCATAGACGGAGGAAAAAACTGAGAGCTGGAGGAACAAAACCAGGGCCCGAGGAACAAAACCAGAGCCCGAGGAACAAAACCAGACCTTGAGGAACAAAATCAGAGCCCGAGGAAGAATACCTTATTCCGAGAAAGAAAATCAGACCCCAAGGAACAAAACCAGAGCCCGAGAAACAAAACCAGCCCTCAAGGAAGGAAAGGAGAGCCCGAGGAAGAAAACGAGAGCTCGAGGGAAAAAAGCAGAACTGGAGGAACAAAACCAGAGCTTGAGGAACAAAACCAGAGACCGGGGAACAAAACCAGAGCCAAAGGAACAAAACCGGAGCCCGAGGAATAAAAGGAGGGCCTGAGGAACAAAACCAGAGCCTGAGGAACAAAACCAGGGCCCGAGGAAAAAAAACAGAGCTCGAGGATCAAACGAGGGCCCTAGGAACAAAACCAGAGCCCGAGGAAAAAAAATAGAGCTCGAGGAAAAAAAACAGGGCCCGAGGAGAAAAGGAGGGCCCGAGGACTAAAACCAGAGCTGGAGGAACAAAACCAGAGCCCGAGGAACAAAACCAGAACCCGAGGAACAAAACCAGAACCCGAGGAATAAAACCAGAGCGGGTGGAACATAACCAGGGCTCGAGGAACAAACCAGATCTGGAGGAAAAAAACTGGAGCCCGAGGAACAAAACCAGAGCTCGAGGAAGAAAACCAGAGGCCGTGGAACAAAACCAGACCGGAGGAAAAAAAGGAGGGCCCGAGGAACAAAACCAGAGCCCGAGGAATAAAACCAGAGCCCGAGGGAAAAAACCAGAGCCCGAGGAACAAAACGAGCGTGAGAGCAACAAAACCAGAGCCCGAGGAACAAAACCAGACCTTGAGGAACAAAACCAGAGCCCGAGGAAGAAAACCTTATCCCGAGGAAGAAAACCAGAGCCCGAGGAACAAAACCAGCCCTCAAGGAAGAAAATCAGAGCCCGAGGAAGAAAATGAGAGCCTGAGGAATAAAAGCAGAGCTAGAGGAACAAAACCAGAGCTGAAGGAAAAAAAAACAGAGCCCGAGGAACAAACGCAGCCCTCGAGGAACAAAAGCAGGGCCTGAGGAAAAAAAAGAGAGCCCGAGGAAGAAAACCAGAGCACAAGGAACAAAAGGAGGGCCCGAGGAACAAATCCAGAGCCCATGGAACAAAACTAGAGCCCGAGGAACAAAACCAGAGCCCGTGGAACAAAACCAGAGCCCGAGGAACAAAAGGAGGGCCCGAGGAATAAAAGCAGCCCTCGAGGTAGAAAACCAGAGCCCGAGGAAGAAAACCAGAGCCCGAGGAAGAAAACCAGAGCCCGAGGAACAAAACCAGAACCCGAGGAACAAAACCAGAACCCGAGGAATAAAACCAGAGCGGGTGGAACAAAACCAGGGCTCGAGGAACAAACCAGATCTGGAGGAATAAAACCGGGGCCCGAGGAACAAAACCAGAGCTCGAGGAACAAAATCAGAGCCCAAGGAACAAAACCAGAGCCCGAGGAAGAAAACCGGAGGCCGTGGAACAAAACCAGACCGGAGGAAAAAAAGGAGGGCCCGAGGAATAAAACCAGAGCCCGAGGAACAAAACCAGAGCCCGAGGGAAAAAACCAGAGTCCGAGGAACAAAACGAGCGTGAGAGGAACAAAACCAGAGACCGAGGAACAAAACCAGACCTTGAGGAACAAAACCAGAGCCCGAGGAAGAAAACCTTATCCCGAGGAAGAAAACCAGAGCCCGAGGAACAAAACCAGCCCTCAAGGAAGAAAAGCAGAGCCCGAGGAAGAAAATGAGAGCCTGAGGAATAAAAGCAGAGCTAGAGGAACAAAACCAGAGCTGGAGGAAAAAAAAACAGAGCTCGAGGACCAAAGGAGGGCCCTAGGAACAAAACCAGAGCCCGAGGAAAAAAAATAGAGCTCGAGGAAAAAAAACAGGGCCCGAGGAACAAAAGGAATGCCCGAGGACTAAAACCAGTGCTGGAGGAACAAAACCAGAACCCGAGGAACAAAACCAGAACCCGAGGAATAAAACCAGAGCGGGTGGAACAAAACCAGGGCTCGAGAAACAAACCAGATCTGGAGGAATAAAACCGGGGCCCGAGGAACAAAACCAGAGCTTGAGGAAGAAAACCAGAGGCCGTGGAACAAAACCAGACCGGAGGAAAAAAAGGAGGGCCCGAGGAACAAAACCAGAGCCCGAGGAACAAAACCGGAGCCCGAGGAACAAAACCAGAGCCCGAGGAATAAAAGCAGCCCTCGAGGAAAAAAACCAGGGCCCGAGGAAGAAAGCTAGGGCCCAGGAAGGAGAGCAGCCCTCAAGGGAGAAAACCAGAGCCCGAGGAAGAAAACCAGAGCCCGAGGAAGAAAACCAGAGCCCGACAAAAAATACTAGGGACGCAGGAAGAAAACCAGAGCCCGAGGAAAAAAAGGAGGGCCCGAAGAAAAAAACTAGACGCCGTGGAACTAAACCAGAGCCCGAGGAACAAAACCAAGGGTAGATGAAAAAAAACAGAGCGCGAGGAAAAAAACCAGATCCCGAGGAACAAAACTAGAGCCTGATGAACAAAACCAGAGCCCGAGGAATAAAACTAGGCCCCGAGGAACAAAAGCAGAGCCCGAGGAAGAAAATCAGAGCCCGAGGAAGAAAACCAGAGCCCGAGGAACTAAACCGGAGCCCGAGACACAAAAGCAGAGCCAGAGGAACAAAACTAGAGCTGGAGGAAAAAAAACAGAGCCCGAGGAACAAAACCAGAGCCCGAGGACGTAAACCAGAGTTCGAGGAAGAAAACCAGGGCCCGAGGAACAAAACCAGAGCTTGAGGAACAAACGAGGACCCTAGGAACAAAACCAGAGCCCGTGGAAAAAAACCAGAGCCCGAGGAAAAAAAACAGGGCCCGAGAAAAAAAAGGAGGGCCCGAGGAGCAAAACCAGAGCTGGAGGAACAAAACCAGAGACCGAGGAAGAAACCCAGAGCTCAAGGGACAAAAGCAGAGCCCTAGGAACAAAACCAGACCTTGAGGAACAAAACCAGACTCCGACGAAGAAAACTTATCCTGAGGAAGTAAATCAGAGCTCGAGGAACAAAACCAGAGCCTGAGGAAAAAAAAATAGAGCCTGTGGAACAAAACCAGATCCCGAGGAAAACAAAAAAACAGAGCCCGAGGAATAAAACCAGGGCCCGAGGAACAAAACCAGTGCCTGAGGAACAAAAGGAGGGCCCAAGGATCAAAACCAGAGCTGGACGAAAAAAACACGGGTCCGAGGAATAAAAAAAGAGCCCGAGGAAGAAAACCAGAGCTGGAGGAAAAAAAACAGGGCCCGAGGAAGAAAACCAGAGCTGGAGGAAGAAAACCGGGGCCCGAGGAACAAAGCCAGAGCTCGAGGAACAAAACCAGAGCTCGAGGAACAAAACGAGCGCAAGAGGAACAAAACCAGAGCCCGAGGAACAAAACCAGAGCCCGAGGAAAAAAACAAAGCCCGAGGAACAAAACCAGCCCTCGAAGAAGAAAAGGAGAGCCCGAGGAAGAAAATGAGATCCTGAGGAAAAAATGCAGAGCTGGAGGGAAAAAACACAGGCCCGAGGAACAAAACCAGAGCCCGAGGAACACACCCAGAGCTCAAGGAACAAAACCAGAGCCCGAGGAATAAAACCAGACCTTGAGGAACAAAACCAGAGCCCAAGGAAGAAAACTTATCCCGAGGAAGAAAACCAGAGCTCGAGGAACAAAACCAGACCCCGAGGAACAAAACCAGCCCTTGAGGAAGAAAAGCAGAACGCGAGGAACAAAATGAGAGCCCGAGGAACAAAAGCAGAGCTAGAGGAACAAAACCAGAGCTGGAGAAAGAAAACCAGAGCCCAAGCTAAAAATGCAGCCCTCGAGGAACAAAAGCAGGGCCCGAGGAAAAAAAACAGAGCCTGAGGAACAAAACTACGGCCCAAGCAACAAAAGCAGCCCTCGAGGAACAAAACCAGGCCCAAGGAACAAAAGGAGGGCTTGAGGAGCAAATCCAGAGCTGGAGGAACAAAACCAAAGCCCGTGGAAGAAAACCAGAGCCCGAAGAACAAAACCAGCCCTCGAAGAAAAAAGGAGAGCCCGAGGAAGAAAATGAGAGCCCGAGGAACAAAAGCAGAGCTAGAAGAACAAAACCAAAGCTGGAAGAACAAAGCCAGAACCCGAGGAACAAAAGCAGCCTTTAGGACCAAAAGCAGGGCCAGAGGAAAAAAAAACAGAGCCCGAAGAAAAAAACTAGGGCCCGAGCAACAAAAGTAGCCCTCGAGGAAGAAAACCAGAGCCCCAGGAAGGAAACCAGAGCCCGAGGAAGAAAACCAGAGGCCCAGGAACAAAAGGAGGGCCCGAGGAGCAAAACCAGACCTGGAGGAACAATACCAGGGCCCTAGGAACAAACCAGATCTGGAGGAACAAAACCAGAGTCCGAAGTACAAAACCAGAGCCCGAGGAACAAAACCAGAGCCCGAGGAACAAAACCAGAGCCTGAGGAAAAAAAACAGAGTCCAAGGAAGAAAACCAGGGCCCGAGGGAAAAAAACAGAGCCCGAGAAACAAAATCAGAGCCCGAGGAACAAAAGGAGGGCCCGAAGAGACAAACCACACCTGGAGGAACAATACCGGGGCCCGAGGAACAAAACTAGGGCCCAGGAAAATAAACTAGAGCCCGAGACACAAAACCAGAGCCCGATGAACAAAAGCAGAGGCCAAGGAACAAAACTAGGGCCTAAGGAACAAAAGGAGCCCTCAAGGAACAAAAACCAGAGCCCGAGGAAGAAAACCAGAGGCCGAGTAAGAAGACCAGAGTCTGAGGAACAAAAGGAGGGCCCGAGGAACAAATCCAGAGCCTGAGAAACCAAACCAGAGCCCGAGGAACAAAACCAGAGCCTGAAGAACAAAACGAGGGCCCGAGGAAAAAAAGCAGAGTCCGAGGAACTAAACCAGAGCTTGAGCAACAAAACCAGAGTCCGAGCAACAAAACCAGAGCTGGAGGAACAAAACAAGGTCCCATGGAACTAAACTAGAGCCCACGGAACAAAACCAGAGTCCGAAGAAGAAAACCAGGGCCCGAGGAACGAAACCAGAGCTGAAGGATCAAAACCAGCCCTCAAGGAGCAATACCAGAGCCCCAGGAACAAAACCAGAGCCCGAGGAAGAAAACCAGAGTTGCAGGAACAAAACCAGACCTTGAGGGACAAATCCAGAGCCCGAGGAAGAAAACCTGATCCTGAGGAAGAAAATCAGAGCCCGAGGAATAAAACCAGAGCCCGAGGAAAAAAAACAGATCTCGAGGAAGAAAATGAGATCCTGAGGAAGAAAATGAGAGCCTAGGGAACAAAACCAGAGTTAAAGGAACAAAACCACAGCTCGAGTAACAAAACCAGAGCCTTTGAACAAAACTAGGGCCTGAGGAAGAAATGCAGCCCACGAGGAAGAAAACCAGAGCCCGAGGAAGAAAACCAGAGGCCGAGGAAGAAAACCAAACCCCGAGGAACAAAAGGAGGGCCCGAGGAACTAAACCAGGGCCCGAGGAACAAACCCAGAGCCCGAGGAACAAACCCAGAGCCCGAGGAACAATAGCAGGGCCCGAGGAAAAAACCAGAGCCCGAGGAACTAATGCAGAGGTTGAGGAAGAAAACCAGAGCCCGAGGAAGAAAACCAAAGCCCATGGAACGAAACTGGAGCCCGAGACACAAAAGCAGAGCCAGAGGAACAAAACCAGAGCTGGAGGAACAAAACCAGAGACCGAGGAAGAAAACCAGATCCCGAGGAACAAAACCAGAGCCTGAGGAATAAAACCAGAGTCCGAGGAACAAAACCGGGGCCCGAGGAACAAAACCAGATCTCGAGGAACAAACGAGGGCCCGAGGAACAAAACCAGAGCCCGAGGAACAAAACCAGAGCCCGAGGAAAAAAAACAGGGCCCCGGGAACAAAAGTTACAAGTTCTCTTTCTACGTCTGTTTTTACCCTAAGCTGGTATCTGTGCTCCGGGTTTTGGTTCTGTATTCCTAAGATTTACGGAGGACAGAGAATCAGGTGTATTGATTAAAATTACAGCTATTCCAATGCAATGCTGACTAGAGGATTACTGCTGTCATTTATGTATTCATACAGTCCAGTTCTATATCAGCTACATTAGCATTGTTTGAACGGTCATGTTTTCCAGCCGCCTTAAAGATAGGTCTCTCCACCACAATTAGTAGGTATTATTAGCTTGTGGTTTTGCCATGTCTTTCTAATGTTGGTTCTCAATAAATCAAGTAGACGGAGGAGTTACACTGTGTCTCGAACAAAGAGTACAGCAGCCTCCCGGTACCTGCGAGGCATCTGCAGGCAAAAAACCCTGAATTTATGTGGCTCTGCATCTCAACTTTGGGCGTATTCCTGCAGTAGTTGTTGCAGTGTTTTCAGGCACCCTCTAGTAATTCTGGACACCGCAGCACTGTGCTTATAAACATGGCCTTGTTTTGGGGGTTAATTTAAACATGTCTGCTTAGCGCTGTCTTGTCAGTGCATCCTCTGTTTCGGGCACCCTCTCCTGGTTTTGTAATGCTGCCCTAAAATGAGAGGATAGATGCGGCTAGCATCAAAGGTCAAATACATACCTGTATGTATAAAGGGATAAGGAAGGAATGGCACTGCTGTTCTAGCGCTGAAAATTAACCAGGCAGATTAGCTTTCTAGTCTTTCAGCTGTGAACATTGCAGAAACAACTGGTAGAGTGGTGAATGTTTGGGAATAATGAATGTATGCTGTAATGGTGGAGAGGCCTTCAAAAATGCGTTACTCTCCTTTTAGTACGCTCTTGAAGGTAAATGTATGAAGAATCCATGCTGTGGTAATCTAAAGGATGTCCTTGTCCTTCCTCAACTTCAGGAGGTACGTGGCTGTCATTGCGAGCCTGGTGGTGTTCTAGCAGTGGCAGGGAGCGTGCGCCTTTCTATTTGTACACCAATTGCACAGCAGCCTTTGAATTGCCTCTGCTCATGGGACGCTTTGGATGATGTGTGAATTGTTTGTTAACGACATCAATGGTTGCATGGCTGATTCATGATGAGTAGCGTGCAGATACAGATCAATGAGTATGTGGAATCTCAGCAAGTTTTCAAATTTAATAAATATTTCCTAAAATATCGTAGCATTTTCAAGATTATCTTGAAGCAAATTCTGGCAACCAAGACCTTTTTTTTTTTTCACAGGTCTCCTAAATCGCACAAAGGCCTAGGACCTGCTTTCAGGTGACATTTCTACTACTGTTTTTAGTCCATATAGCATATGTAACACATTTAGTGTTTTGGCACTTTCATGGCTAAGATATCTGAACACAGTGCTTGGGCTTCCACAGAGAAACACTGTTCTAAAGACGATGCTGCTGGCATTGTTGTTATTTGTCAGATGACTGATTTTTTTCACTTAAGTAAAGGTGCACTTGGAAGTGTCTAGACTATCGCTGTTCTTTCTTAGAAACTAAAGGACTCCATCTGGTACCTATTTGTAATACTAGCGATACACAGATTGGCTAAAGTTACCTTCGTATTTTGATGGTTGATTATTTATGAACACAAAACTGTAGTACAGACTTCCTGGTTTTGATACTTATGTAGCAGAGACAAACTATCTGAGGACTTCCCCTTGCACGGTCGTGTTCTATATCTGTAAGCCTTAGAGTAATTTGTGACAAAGTAGAAATGGGATTCTGGGGGGTTTTTTTAGTTGCACTGAATGTACCAAGAGAGAACGGTTTATGTATATGAATAAATTTCCACATTCACTAGACTATCAGAACATAAAGTTTTGATGTTCAGGTTTTATAATCTGTTTTCAGTGCTTTATGTTTTTGGTACAAGTGCTGTATTTGAAGTTCTGATCACCTTTATTTCTTCTTCTAGAAGTCAAACTGAGCCAGTAAGTGGAACATCAAAAGCAGTATGTAAAAACACAATCTCACACTTTTGCTGCACGCTGCACTTAAGGTAGCCTTGGATTAATTTTCCAAACATTAACTGAATAGATTTTCCAGTAAAACATAGTATATGTTGTAAATACAATGTATTTGATTCAGCATAGTAGAAACGGAGTAATGCCATCATTTGCACAGTTCTATCTAATGTGTTTGTGCCTAGTAATGCATTGTATTTCATACTGGATATGCTAGACTATTTCCTGAACGACTTTGTGTTGTACAGATAATGTACAATCGTTTTTAGATCACGTACGTTCAAGGTTTGCACAACTGAACATGGTTTTTGAAAATGTTATCAAAAACCACTGAGAAACCATTATTGTTAAACTTGGTACTGTTTCTTACTTTTGACTTGGGGGTTCAAACAAATACCAAAACCAACATGTCCCACACGTTTTGAGGACAGTTCTGTGCAGCTAAATGCTTCCTTTTCATGTCCTTAAAGACTTGGGTATTTGTTCCTGAAACTGTATAATTGAAGCGATATTGTTTGAGTGCATAACTGAGTGCATAACTGTCTTTCATAGATTGCTGTGAATTTAAATATCGTTGCTACACAAAGTGGTATTCTAAAGTTCTACATTTGACCTTTCCGCTTTATCAGATGAAGCAGTTTAGTTTAATAATTTGTCTGCAAATGAAAATACGTAAAACCCAGTGTACAAATTTTGGCACAAGGTTAGAGCCTGGTGCATTTGTAAAGGGTAAAATCCCTGTCATTTTTCTTAACCTCCGCCTGCAGTATGTTTTTGGATCTGGGTGACTTCAGGGCTGGATGCTGCTTTAATTTCCCAAAGGCTAAGCTTTTCTTTAGGATACTGCCACTTTGAATTTACATTTGGAAAAGGGGCAGCGTTTTTCTTCAGGTTTGAAGACACTGTCGTTCTGCTGCTAAAACAGAAATAAGTAACACAAGGAAATACTTGGCTGATTAGTTTACAAACCACACTGAAAAGAAGTTTCCTGTAGTGATGCTTCCTTTTCAAATAAATATTTTTTAAAAATCCTTTTTAGCTGAAAATTGATAGCTTCCTTACCCCTTCGACTTTTAAGCAGCTGTGAGCATTTGACAAGGGTCCCTCTCTGAGATATTCTGGAGCAATAAGTTGATCTCCAGCAGGTTTGGTTAGTTTAGCTTCTTCTCCTTAACCACATAGGCACTCTTAAGCTGTCACAGGTTTGGACTTTGTTTTGAACAAATACCAACTACACTAGGTTGGAAATGGCTCTTTCAGTGACACTCGGAGGATATAGTGCAGACTGTCAGACTACAGTAGAGGTTAACTATTGCTCTGTTTTTGATTGTAGAACTTGAATGTGAGTTTAATTTTTTGTGAACAGATTGATGACTCTTCTGCATCTATTTCTCTGGCCCAGCTGACTAAGGTACATATATATTCCTAAAAAAAAGTGTTTGCTTTGTATTTTTAAATCTTATACTGTGATCTATAGCTGGAGAACTGTTGTCATGTGAACAAACCTTTAATTTAATTTTTAATAATTTAAAGTATTTCTTTTAACTTTAAAATGTGTGTATATTTTGATACTATCCTGGTAAAGAGTAGTTGCCAGTTTGGGAAGATAGAAGGGGGAGGACCTTATCAGCCGCAACGTAATGTTGCAGTATTACTCATCTTCAAGACACAAAGAAGAAGCACTTCAGAAGCTGTTTACCGTTTCTCATACTTTTCGTTCATTTTGCATTGGAAACTAACACAATTTTCACAGAAGAATTTAATTGGCTGTAAGTGACGGACATTTCAGGGGGGTTTGCAAGAGCCAAAATAGAAGCGTTTCTGGAACACGGACAACTGCATGGCTATTTTTGAATTTCTAGGCACTTCAGTTATAGATCCATGCTTTGAATGCTGCACAATTTCATACACTGTAGTATATATACAGTGGACAACACAATCTAATTTGTTTGATCGCAGACTGTGTAAATTGTGTAAATGCACCTAATTGTTTACAGGAAAATACTGATGCGTATGTGTGGCATATTAGCAAACGTGACCTTCTGAAACTGTTGTAATGCCATGTTTTGCTATGGAACTGCTTGCATTTTTTGCTCAACAACATGTAACTTTGTCTGGGAAAGCACTAGGGATTGCACTTTGTGAAAAGGCGTAGTGCTAGCCAATTAAATTACTAGTCTTTAAAGTTACAAAGATTAGAGAAGGCAGGGCCTAATGCAGAGGAGCTAGCTCTTTCTTCTGAAAATAAAGGCTGGAGTTCCTTTCCCAGAAAGAAAAATCTCTTCCCACTGGTAACTTCTTCCCTCTCTCACTGCAGAAATTAAATTGTGGACATTTGGTAAGAAAAAAAAAATAGTTTGGAAGGTAGCCACCAGGAGAAATTGGTCTCTGTTAGCGCTGTCCCTAAACATGTCCTTGGTTCTGTAAACTCAGGTGAAGTTTTACTCTAAAATGTGAAAAACTGTCCAAGTGGTGTACACATTTAAGCTTTTGAGAAAATGTAAGTATTTCAGAAAAATAGAGGAACATAAGATAAAGCAGCTCCAAACGGTTCCTTACTCTAACCTCCTCAGTGCAGACTGGCTTAGCATGGAGGCAATGTGTTGTAAAAAGTTTTCTGTTTTATTATGCATTAAATGCCATCTTGAATTTTGGTCTATTCCTAGTAATGTCTTGTGGGTTTTGGATGTGTTTTGTAAACCGCTTGGGTTCAAACAAATTAGTCAAGTATCTGTAAAGTCTTCTGTAAATGTTAATGGAAATGACTTCATAGATGTCGATCTGGATTATGTTACAGTTGAGAAAAAGCTGTGTATATGAAACAGCCCTTTAACAAAATGCTGAAACAAGTTGGTTGCTTTTGTGAATGAATGCATCTAAAACCAAAACCATGAGTGGTTGATCTGAATGATAGGTGCTTGAGGGTCCAAATCATTTACAGTCACTCCCTTAGACCCTGCTTGTATCTGTACTAGTGTGTAATAAAAACATTTGAACAAATACTACTTTAAAAAAATCAGCTGGCTTCAATAATTTGAAGATCCAGTTCTGCATAACATTTATATTACAATTTGTATGTTAAAAGGACACGGTCAACTGGAAAAAAACTGCAGGTTTTGCTTATTGTAGTTAACTTGCTTCCTATGAAGAAGTTAGTGGGGGGGAACATGAAGAGCCTAAGGTTTTGAGTGCCCAGCACTCAAAGTAGTTTAACAGGCACATAAACAGCCTGTGATGATGTAAGGACTCCCCAGAACATCTTTTGGACAACTCTGTTTCATATAAGCAGCTGTTTTCATGCAACCTCAGCTGGCGTTGTGCTGCTCTTTACAGGGTTGGGTGAGTGGTGTTCTCTTTGGCAGTGTGGGCTTAAATGTGTTTCTAATGTATGTGTCAAATAATTACCTGTTAAACAGAGTGCCAATCTGGCTGAAGCCAATGCTTCCGAAGAAGATAAAATAAAAGCTATGATGCTACAGTCTTGCCAGGAATATGATCCAATCAAGTAAGTGTTGATAATGTCAAATCTGTTCTTTGAAGATTATGGAAAGATTGTAGAGAAGTTTGTTTTAACGAGAGAGACACGTGCATACTTTTTTCTTCTTTACCCCAAACCCTTTTAGTTACATGAAGAAACCCTGGGGTCCACCTCCACCATCATCTGCTTGCTTTCGTTGTGGAAAACCTGGCGACTGTATAAAGAACTGCCCAACAAATGGGGTAAGACTGTGGGGGACTTCTGGTGTTACTTAGCTTTTCAGTTTTTTACCTTGGCAGTTACGTAACAAATCCATGAATACTCATATTAAGAATTGTTTCTCTTGGGGTGAAAGACAGAGGTTCATATGGCAATGTTGCAAAGCCCTTCAAAATCCAAGGGAAACCTGGCATTATAAATGTAAACTTTTCTTTTTTGTAGGTCATAGACATTAAGTATGTCCACAGATCTTGCTCTGTGAACTTTCATGCATATTTTTATATATTTCAATATTACTGGAAATGTTTCTGGTTTTAACTCTGTTTAATGACAGTTCACAGTTTTTAGTATTTCATGTAAAACCAAGATGTTTCTGTTGACCGCATCTATTGAATATTTGTGCTCTGAATTGCGCTTTGGAGGAGGAGCGGGTTTGTATCTCTTTTCTGAGGGGATGGTGAGCTAAGGGATATTTCACCCTTAAAGAACCTGAACTTAAGCCAAAGAATGGAATGAGTTCAAAACACTGCTCAAGCCTTTGGAACGTCCTGGCTATATTCATTTAGGAAAATAAGTATTTTAGTCGAGCAACCCTTATGCTAGGTAAAAGGAGAGGATTAAAGGCTTTTGCTGCTTAAAATAATCATTGAAATGTCATTTTAAGTGTGGGTCTTAAAAGGAGATATGTCTGCATTTCTTTTCTTAACAGGACAAAAATGTTGAGCCTGTTCCCAGAATTAAAGAGCACAGGAATTCCAAGGAGTTTCATGATGGAGGTGAAAGACCCCAATACAAATGGTGCTATGCTGACAAACACTGGAAAATACGCAATACCAACTATTAATGCGTAAGTGTGGAATTAATTGGACTGGCCAAAAAGTGAGCGAGAGAAACCGTGCGTGCATGTCTGAGTGGCTATGCAACCAAGTTGGCCAGCATCTGTAATTACGGGGCAGGAAGCACTGTCATTGTGCTTAACCATAGAATCTGGGATACTTTTGAATATTAAAATAGGGTGGTCCTGCTGTTCGTGCCCCTGGAAGTTGGTCAAACGTGTGGTATGCTAAGAATCTGTATTTCTGCAAAACATTTCAGTAGTGTTTGCAGTGGAGTCGTTCTCTCTGAAAGCTCGTTTTGCTTTTGGTTTATGTTTCAAAGGCTTCTTGCAAAATTTAACAAGTAGCTGTTGGGACTGAGATTTCCGCCCCCTCTGACTTTTATCAAATCCCATGTGTGAAACAGACTGAAGTTTTCCTGTTGCTATAAACTAAGAAAATACTGCTGTGTGCTGACAGGAGTGGCTGTTTTAAAATGCACTTGGTAGCACTTCTGTGTTTCTGTCATGGATCTCGTTTTGTAGGAAATAGACTTCTTCCATTTATAAAATGTAGTTACTCGGAGACGAACTTTACCCTGAGCCTGCAATTTACATTTACCCTCTGGCAAAGGAGAGGTGGGATTCATTTCTCTCATAGAAAATGATATAGCCAACTCTGGTGACTTACTGTGGTCTGCAACAAACAGATAGTTAGGCATTTAATCCACATTCTTCTCCACGGGAGAGTTGGTTAAAACCTTCAGAACTCAAGCCTACTAATGGTTTTTTGAGATGTCTATCAGGTTCCCGTACAAAGACAACCAGCATTACCAAGTCTTCTGGGCCCCCAAGGACAAGCAATACCCACAACTGGTAAGTAACTGTAACTTCAGAATTTCTTTAAAAAAATTACCTTCAGAGGAACTGAATGGGATTTCTTTCTTTTTCCTCTCCCCACTCCAAAAGGTCATCCAATGAGAGCCAGTCCAGTTCGCTCAGCAGGCAGACCAGGCTAGGAAGTGTAAGTATTCTACAGAAATTCAATAGATGACTCCTTGTCACCTGTTAAAAGAGGCTGTATAACGCATAACTTATACAACAGCTGATTTATAATGAAGCAAGTATGCACAGATAGTTGTGGAGAATCCAAGTGGTAACTGATTTTTAAATGGCTTCATTTGAATTGGCTTTTACAAAGGGCATCTGTGCTTCCACTAAGGTTATTTAAAATAAAACTCCGGTACATGACTGAAAACAGGACTCTGAGAAATGAACGCTTTTTGAGGAAACCATAATTACCTATAAAAATTAAAGATAATTAAAGGATCAGATGGAAAGCCACCTTTTCCATTACTGGCTGAATAGGGCTGAAGAAATTCCAATAGGAATCAGCCTCCAACATTCTTTTTTTAACAACTTAGTTGATACTGCATGAGCAAATGGTTGGAAAAGTCAACACTGTTCTTTTATGACAATTTTGAATTTCTTCAATTTAGTCATCTCACATAGCCAAGACGCTTTCTCTCAGTTGGAGAGAGAGGAGTCTGTTTTACCTATTACTGCAGCGTCAAGCTAGTCCTTCCTTTCGCTATATGTTTGTTATAGACAGATTGTAAGAGTGCATTGTGTTTATAAAATCTTAAAGGTAAATCAAAAGAAAAACCAGGATCCATCCCACAGGTTGTCTGATATCTCCAATTCAGTCAGCAAGAAAACAACAATTCAGGGACAGGACCAGGCCAAATACCTCATGATGAGGCAACAACATAGGAAGCGTATGTGGAAGAAGTTAAAAGAAGTTCCAGAGAAGATTAGTTAATATCTGTGCAGTACTTGGAAGATCAGAAGTGTGATGTATTAAGTGTATCAAGGAGTGGCAGAGGAGCAGTGGGCACTTGGCCCACGGGAGATGGGAGTCTCTTTCAAGTGTGGGCAGCCTCCATCCACAGGTGCAAAGCTGAGTATAAGGAGAGAAGACTGAATGAACTGTTGGGGGTGAGGATGTGGAAGGCAAGTATGAGGATCAGGAAATGAGCGTAGTCTCTAATGAACAGAAAGCAGGGAGAAAAATGCTTAAGTTGGCAGGATGCCATTGGCCTCCCTTATCTAGGGAGGAGTTTTACAGAGAACAACGGAGACTTAAAGAGGAGGAAGTATTTGGCTCAATGAAGTTGCCTTGTTTTTCACGTTTGTATTTCAACAGCATATCGGACTGCAGTTACACTGAAGTGCATCTGACATAAGGAAAAATGACAGTGTTTTTTCAATAGAATTTTTCGTTGCAGATAGTAAACATGCATAACTAAAACAAGACAAATGGAATTGAAAAATTTTACCAAATTCCTCAATTTGCAGTAGCATTATGTCAGCAGCTGAAAGAAGCTTTGACATAAGCGTATGGAGAGGAGAAAAAACCCAAACCAAATTTGGGAGGAAAAAAATTGGGGAGAATGACTGTTTTGAATTAACTTCATTTCTTTTTTTGTGTGTTGTGGTTTTTTTCAGGTCCGAGTCTCCTTATAGTGCTTCACCTTACTCTACAAGTTCGTCTACCTGCTCCACATCAAGATCAGGTTCTTCCCGCACTCGCTCCTGCTCTCGCTCATTTAGTCCTTCCCATTCTCGTTCCTACTCGTGATTGCTGCCGTATCCAAGAAGAGGCAAAGGGAAGAGGCGTAACTATCGTTCTAGGTCAAGGTCACACGGTTATCAGCGTTCAAGGTCAAGGTCACCCCCATACAGAAGATGCCATTCACGGTCAAGGTCTCCAGTATTTAGAGGCCAGTCTCCCACTAAACAGACTATACCTCAAGGGGAAGGAGAAAGGGAGTATTTTAACAGATACAGAGAAGTTCCACCATATGATCTGAAAGCTTACTATGGCAGATCACTTGACTTTAGAGATCCATTTGAAAAGACAAGGTACCGGGAATGGGAAAGGAACTACAGAGAATGGCATGGAAAGTTTTACAGGGGCTATGCTGTTGGTGCTCAACCTCACCCTCCAGTAAACAGAGAGAACTTTTCTCCAGGTAGGTTTGGTCCACCTGGGACCAGACAGGAGAATTCACCATATGCTCGGGGACGTAGGGAGGATTATCCTGCTTGGCAGAGCCACCAAAATCACAATATAGCTGGAAATTACCCTGAAAAACCTTCTGAAAGAGAGAGCCATGGCATCAAGGATCCTACAAAATCAAAAGAGAAGGAGGTGAAAAATCCACTGGGAGATGGCCAAGGAAATAAGCATAAAAAGAGAAGAAAAAGCGATGAGGATGAAGGATTTCCCAATGCTGAGTTGTTAGCAGGTGCGAGAAAACCAAGAGAGCCAGTTCCAGCAGAAGACGTTAAAATGGACTCCCTGTTCATGGTCCCAAGCAGAGATGATGCCACCCCTGCGAGAGATGAGCCTATGGAAGCAGATTCTATTGCTTTCAAACCGATGTCTGAAAAGGAGAAAAAAGAGAAGGATAAGCCAAAAGTAAAAATTGACAAGACAAAGCGGAAAGTAGAAGTGGCTGTTCCTCCTAAGACAGACAATATAATAAAACTAGCTAAAGCTTCCTCGAATGGAAATCTCCTCGAACGGAAGAGAGAAAGCAAGAAGAGAGAAGGGAAGAGAGAAAGCAAGGATTTAAAGAACCTGACTTGCTGCCCTGATATTGCTCATTTACATCAGTTATAGGTGTTTGTGATTAAGTTTAGGGTTAGGGTTAGGGTTAGGGCTTAGTGTTACGGTGAGGGTTAGGTTTAGGGTTAGGGTTAACATTAGGGTTAGGGCTTATCATTAGGGTTATGGTTAGGGGCAGGGGTTAGGTTTAAGGTTAGGATTAGGGTTAGGTTTAGGGTTAGGCTTAGGGTTATCGTTAGGGTTAGGGATAGGGTTGGGGTTAGGATTATGGTTTGGGTTTAGGGTTAGGGATCGGGTTAGGGTTTCATTTTAGGGTTAGGTTTAGGGTTAGGGTTAGGGCTTAGGCTTACGGTTAGGGTTAGGGTTAGTTTTAGGGTTGGGATAGGGTTTGGGTTAGGGTTTAGGGTTATGTTTAGGGTTAGGGTTTCATTTTAGGGTTAGGGTTAGGGTTAGTGTTAGGGCTTAGGGTTATGGTTAGGGTTAGGGTTAGTTTTAGGGTTAGGATAGGGTTAGCATTAAGTATTAGGATTAGGTTTAGGGTTAGGGTTGCAGTTTAGTTTTAGGGTTAGGTTTCGCGTTAGGGTTAGGGTGAGTTCTTACGGTTATGGTATTAGGTTTGTGGTAGCGTTAGGGTTAGGGCTTAGTGTTATGGTTAGGGGTTACATTGGGTTTACGCTTATGGGTTAGGATTTCAGTTTGGGTTAGGGGTAGCATTTATTTTTAGGGTTAGGGTTTAGGTTTAGAGTTAGGGAGACGGTTTAATTTTAGGATTAAGTTTCGCATTAGGTTTAGGGTGAGGTGTTATGGTTACGGTATTAGGTTTGGGGTAGTGTTAGGGTTAGGGTTAGAGTTAGGGTTAGGGTCATTAGGGTTCAGGTTGGGGTTCAGGGTTAGGGTTAGGGTTCGGGATTACGGTTAGGGGTCGGGGTTAGGATTAGCATCAGGGTTAGGGCTTAAAATTAGGATTAGGGGTTAAGGTTAGGATTATGGTTGGGGTTAAGGTTAGGGTTATGGTTTGGGTTAGGGTTAGGCCTAGGGTTATCGTTGGGGTTAGGATTATGGTTCAGGTTTAGTGTTAGGGATAGGGTTATGTTTTTGTTTTAGGGTTAGGGTTAGCGTTAGGGTTAGGGCGTAGGGTTACAGTTAGGGATAGGCTTAGCGTTAGGGTTAGGGTTTGGGGTAGGGGATAGGGTTAGGGTTTAGTTTTCGGGTTAGGGGTAGGGGTAGGGGTAGGGTTATGGTGATGTCTTAAGATTACGGTTTAAGGTTGAGTTAGCATTAGGGTTATGGTTAGAATTAGGGGTTCGGTGTTATGTGAGGGTTAGTTTTATGGTTCCGTTTAGGTTTAACGTTAGGGTTATGCCAAAGTGTGTTACGGTTTGATGTTAGGGTTAGGGTTTGGGGTTAGGGTTAGCGTTAGGATTTTGTTTTAGGGTGAGGTTTCGCCTTAGGGTTAGGGTTAGGGCTAGGGTTAGCTTTATGATTCAGGTTAGGCTTAAGGTTAGGTTACGGTTAGGGTTAAGTGTTCGGTTTAGGGTTAAGTGTTAGGCTTAGGGTTAGTGTTATGGTTACAGTTAGCGTTAGGATTAGAGTTAAGGGTTAGAGTTAGGATTCAGTGTTAGGGTTAGGGTGAGGTCTTAATGTTACGCTTAGGGTTTACAGGTAGCGTTAGGGTTAGGTTTAGGGTTAGTGTTAGCGTTAAGGTTAGGGTTAGGGTTTAGGATTGGGTTCAGGGTTAGAGATAGGGTTCGGTATTGGGGTTAGCGTTAGTATAAGGGTGAGGTCTTAGTGTTACAGTCAGGGTTTACGGGTAGCATTAGGGTTACGGTTAGAGTTGGGGTTAGGGTCATTACGTTAAGGTTAGGGTTGGGGTTCAGGGTTAGGGTGAGGGTTCGGGATTAAGGCTAGAGTTCGGGGTTAGGGTTAGCATTAGGGTTAGGGGTTAACGTTAGGGTTAGGGGTTAAGGTTAGGGTTATGGTTAGGGGTTAGATATAGGGTTAAGGTTAGGGTTATGTTTAGGGTTAGGGTTAGGCTTAGGGTTAGCATTAGTTTTACGGTTGGGTTTAGGATGGTTCGGGTGTAGGGTTAGGGATAGGGTTAGTGTTAGAGTTAGGGTTAGGTTTACGGTTAGGGTTAGCATTTGGGTTAGGGTTTGGGTTAGGGTTGGGGTTCAGGTTTAGGGTTAGGGTTTAGGGTTAGGATTGGGGTTCAGGGTTAGAGTTAGTGTTCGGTATTGGGGTTAGAGTTAGTATTAGGGTGAGGTCGTAGTGTTATGCGTAGGGTTTACGGGTAGCATTAGGGTTAGGTTTAGGGGTTAGTGTTAGGTTGGGGTTCAGGGTTAGGGTTAGGGTTCGGGATTAGGGCTAGAGTTCGGGGTTAGGGTTAGCATTAGGGTTAGGGGTTAACGTTAGGGTTAGGCGTTAAGGTTAGGGTTATGGTTAGGGGTTAGGTTTAGGGTTATGTTTAGGGTTAGGGTTAGGCTTAGGGTTAGCATTAGTTTTACGGTTGGGTTTAGGATGGTTCGGGTTTAGGGTTAGGGATAGGGTTAGGGTTAGAGTTAGGGTTAGGTTTACAGTTAGGGTTAGCATTTGGGTTAGGGTTCGGGTTAGGGTTGGGGTTCAGGTTTAGGGTTAGGTTTCGGTGTTAGGGTTAGGGTAAGGGTGAGGTCTTAGTGTTATGCATAGGGTTTACGGGTAGTGTTAGGGGTTCGAGTTAGGGTGTGGGTTTGGTGTTAGTGTTAGGATTGGGTTTCTTATTCTTCATCCTCTCTCCCTCTCTTTCTCTCTTTCGTTGTTTTAATTACAAATTATTATTATTATTTTTATTATTATTATTATTATTGTTATTATTAGTATTACTGTTTTTGTATTATTATTATTATATTATTATTATTATTATTATTATCATTACTATTATTGGTGTTATTATTGGTGTTATTATTGGTATTATTATGGTATTATTGGTATTACTATTATTACTGTTACTAGTATTACTATTATTGCTATTATTATTTTATTTCAAGTATTAAACTCTTCTTATCTCTACCCGTGAGTTTTCTTGCTTTTGCTCTTCTGATTCTCTCCCCCATCCCATTGCTGGGGGGAGGGCAAGTGAGCGGCTGTGTGGTGCTTAGTTGCCGACTGGGGTTAAACCATGACAGGGGTCCACCACAAAGATGGTTGCCATTCTGTCACATCCTCTGAGCTAAAACTGGCTCATCCTGGGACATGGTGCCCCCCACGCACGCAACCTGCAGTCCAGAAGTACCCCTGAAAAGACCTCGACGGCCTGCATTAACACACCAGCATGCACTTCAGATGTAAACACTGCCAAGTCATCTCTTATTTGCAACAGATACGGAGGACCAAATTCTGCAAATCTAGCCTTACTTCTACTGAAACTTTCCTTACAGACAGCTCATCTTCTCTTTTTGTAAACTCTAGTGAAGACCTGTTCTAGCGCAAAGGCTTGAACCCCGCCTACGGTGAAGAAGCCCCAGTTTTCTTTCCTCACTGCTGTCTTGCTTCCCAAAAATCAATCAATACCAAAAGCTCTATGTGAACATTGCATAAAAAAGCCAATTGCAAATGCTTTTACTTGCTACTAGTTTTGTCAGGGAAGGAACTAGCTTCTCCCGCTAGTTTTGCTACAGTTTCATGACCTTTAAAGACGCCACTTCTTACCTCTGCTCCGCCAATACAGCCTCACAGCTCAGCAAAATCATACTGCAGGTAGGAAACCTTCACCATACAAAGACAGGCACGCTACAGGAATACGTCACTCTCAAAGAACAGACTCTTGCAACCACTCCTCCCTTTGCTTAGCAAAGTTTAGGGCGTGTTAGAAAACAACAACAACAACAACAAAGCAGGGTTCTCTCTCACATTTTACGGAGCCCATGATATCAGCTGTTCAACATTAAGTCCAACTCCAGCCTGAACCCCAGAATAAGAAATGCCATCTTAAAATTTCTGGAAAAAGGGAGGGCTTTGAAGCGGCAAGACCAGAGAACGTTCACGAAAGCACCGTCATGGAAGTACACATCCCTTATCACAGACCAACTGCACGGTGACCTAAGTGAGTGACGTTGTCTGCTCATTTGCAGCTCAGGGTCTCTTTTTTCATTAGCGCCGAGCACGTAGGTTGGAATTGGAGCTGAGAAGAAAACCATATGCAGTCAGTCTGGTCTCGTTCAAGTTCACATTTACTAGGAATCACAGCAGGTCCCATCTGTCTCGCCAGACCCCACCACCACTTCTGTGCAGCGTCCCGAGGAGCAATAAGCGCAGAACAAGAAACCTTCCTTCAAAATAAGGCCCACAGCCTGCTCTTTCAACAGGACGCACAGAGCACCAGCTGAGAACAACCTCTGCTTTAACTATGCCTAGCTCCGCTGCCTACGTAAGGAGACCAGCTCCTAAATGATCCCTAGCCCTAAAACCACAGATCTTCCCTAGGACAATGCTAAGGAAATACCAGAGCCCAGGGACACCTGGTCACTCAGCTTCAGTTGACGGGGAGAAGGACAGTGGACTAGAAAGAGAAAAATATGATGAGAGAAAAGATAGAGGAGCTGAGAGAGAAAGAAAGGTATGGGGAAAAGGCTAGAGAGCTGGAGAAATCAAGAGAAATAGGGATGAGGAGCCCTGTAGAGAGATGGAGGAAGAAAAAGTAGGGTCAAGGAGCAGGACAGAGAGGCAGAGATGGGCGTGGGGAAGGAGAGGAAGAAGGAAGGGGGGGCTAGGGAAAGACAGGGACAGGGAGCAGGACGTCCAGATGGAGAAAGAGAAGGAAGGGCAGGGAGCAGGACAAAGGGACTGAGAAATAAAGAGAGGGTCAGATCCTGATGGAGACCAAGAAGGGGGGGAAAAGCCAGCAACGGGCTGGAGGACAGAGACAGGGGAAGAGGAAAAGAGGACCGAGAAGCAGAAAAGAGGAAGAGAGAACAAATAAAAGGGAGAGCCAGCTGGACGGGGCAGGGGAGTACAACAAGAAACGATGGGACAGGCAGCGGGACAGAGAAATAAAGAAGAAACGATGGGGACAGGAAGCAGGGCAGAGGGACAGCGAGAGGAAAAAAGGGGCAGGGAGCAGGACAGAGGTAGAAGAAGGAGCTGCAGGAACAGAGGGGGAGAGAGAAGAAAAAGAAAGGTAGGAAGAAGGATGGGGGCAGAGAGGGAAAGACAAGGAAAGGGAGTAGGACACAGATTGTCAGGGAAAGGCAAGGACAGGGAGCAGGACAGGGCGATACAGAGAGAGAAGAAAGGCACAGGGAGGCAGGACAAAGGGAAAGACAGGCAAAACCAAGGGACGGGGAGCAGGACATAGAAGGAGGTAAAAGAGCCTGGGCTGGGCAGCAGGACAGAGAGATGGAAGGAAAAAACAGCACTGGGCTGCAGGACAGAGATGGAGTGAGAAATAGCCGCGGCAGGGAGCAGGACAAAGTGAGGGCGGGGGGAACCTGAAAAGGGAGTAGGACAGAAAAATAGGGTGGGGGAGAGACAGGGAGCGGGACAGAGAAGCAGAGAGAGACTTAGAGGGCCAGGGAGCAGGGCAGAGAGATGGAGCAAGAAGGGGAACAGAGATGGGCGGCAGAACAAAGGGAAGGAGAGACAGGAACGGGGAACAGGGAGCAAGACAAAGGGACAGGAGAGGAGAAAAACAGTGACGGGTGCAGGACCGAGATGGAGGAATTTAAAAGAAGAGGCCAGAATGACAGCGAGAGAAAAAAGGAAGAGGGGGCAGGACACCACTGGAGGACAAAACCAGCTGTGATGGGCAGTGGGACAGAGAGACGAAGAAAGGAGAACTAGAGAGCAAGAGAGAGAGGAAAGAAGGCACAGCCAGCTGGACAGGGGGGTTTAGTGAGAAAGGGTGGGGCAGGGAATGGGACAGAGAGAAAGAGAGAAAAGAGAAAAAGGACAAAAGGACAGCAAGAGAAAAAAGAGGACAGGGATCTGGACAAAGATGGAGAAAGAAGCAGCAGGAAAAGAGGAAGAGACGCAGAAAGAGGGAGCCGGAGGCAGGAAGAGAGAGAGAACTAAGGGCTAGGGGCAGGATAGAGATCGCAAGAAAACCTGCGGTGGGCAGAAGAAAGGAGAGGGAGGAAAAAGGAATAGGGGCAGGGAGAAGGACAGAGTGACAGACCAGAATAACAACGAAGAGAAAGAGAGAAACAGGGACAGTGAGCAGCACAGAGGGATGGGGAAAGAAAGAGAGGTCTCAGGAGCCCTGCAGAGAGATGGAGGAAGCAGGGAGGGGATGGGTCAGGGAGCAGCAGAGAGAGACAGAAGAGAGATGAACAGGAAGACGGACAGGGACAGTGGGATACAGAATGGAAAACCGCAGTGACAGTGAGCAGGGCGGGGGGGGAGGCAGAGAGAGAGAGAAGCAGAAGGAGGGAGAAGGGAAGACAAGGACAGGGAGCGGGACATACAGGCAGAGAGAGACAAAGCAGGACAGGGAACAGGCCAGAGAGACTGTGAAAAACAGAGCGGGATGCAGACCAGGACAAAGAGACAGAGAAGAAACAACAGCAATGTGCTGCAGGGCAGAGACAGAGGAAGGCAAAAAGAGGGACAGGGAGCAGGAGGGAGGGGCAGCAAGAAAAAGACAGGGGCAGGTAGAGCGACAGGGAAAGAGGGACTTGGAGAAGAGAGGACGGGGAGCAGAACACAGCAACAGAAGAAGAGAGGTATGGGGAAGTGAAAAAAATGACACAGAGGGAAATGGGAGGGGGGGGCTGGGAGGGACTGCGATGCAGAAGAGGGGTGACACGGCCCCGAGGGGCTGGGACTCACCGCAGCTCCCGCTCTCTGCACTGCCAGGCAAATGTTACAGTTCAAGCACTTCTTTCTCTGTCCGTCTGTGCTCTCCTCCCTTCCTCTTCGGTAGCTCCACCTGCGTGCCTGTCCTCATCTCAGCTGGGCCGCAGCTGGAGCAGAGCCCGCACCTCCCAAGACCAACATGGCTGCCCAGCAGCCCCGTGCCCCAAGCCTACAGCTCCCGGCATGCCCCGGGAACAACATGGCCGCACGGCAGCCCGTGCCCCGGGCCTACAGCTCCCAGCATGCCATGGGGCGCGGCTTCCTGCTGCCTGGCCTGAGAGGCGGCTCAGGGCCACGCCAGGGCTGGGGCGCTGCTTCCTGGATCCCGTGGCAGCGATGGGCACAGGGACAGGCTGCCAGATCCCGGGGCCAGGTACGTGTGCAGGCTGTCAGGGTCACCCCTGCCTGGTTTTTCCCAGCGAAGCCCCAGGAGGTGCCGAGGCTGCAGCCCTGGGGCCGAGGCTCCAGGAGCCGGGCATTTCTGCGGGCGCTGCTCCCTGCCAGGCCCCACCGCCAGCTGCTGGCTGCCTGGGGCTTCTCCCCGTTGTCTCCAACTCTGCTTTCCGCCAGCGCCGGGGGCTCCGCAGGACATCTTGCCCACTCCCTGCCACCGTGCTGACCCACGTCTGCAGCTCGTCTGTGGTGTCCACGTCAGACAGCTCATTTGGGGGTGGCAGGTCTCTCCTGAAGCACCCTGGGAACGGGGACAGAGCAAACCCCATCCCTCCCTTCCGATCTTTGTCCCCAGGGAGACCCAGTGGAGACGGACCGTGTGCTGGAGAGCGTCCCGCAGGGAGGTGACAGCCGTTGGCAGAGAGGTGCTGAGAGCCACCTGACAGCAAAGGCGCCCGGTGGCCGCAGAGCAGCCCAGGTGAGCTGTGAGTTCCCCCGTGAGAGACCCTGCTCCCAGGGAGCACCTCCCCATAGAGCAAAGGCCGTATCCAGCCAGCTGGTGCTGGGTACGGCTACCCCAAGGGGTCTTCGCAGGGGGGACGGGGTCACCTGCCTGGTGGCTCTGACACAGACATGATGAGCTGAAGCCCTGTGGCCATGGCTGGCCGGTTCAAAGTCTCGAGTGCCTCCGCCTTTCTCCCCAGGAGTGTCCAGCCTGGGCACTTTTTCAGGGCGTGACGGATGATGTGAAGATGGATGCTGGTGCTGTCCTGGTGGATCTTCCACTTGGGCACGGTGGGCACCCCCACTTCAGAGTTGTGGTGTCTGAGATCTGGGGCCACCTGAAGAGAGAGACCTCCAGGGAGTTTGTGTTCAATGTTTTGATATCTTGGGGCTACAATGTGCTAGGGATATGGGGCGCTAGGGTTCCAGCGTGCTAGGGTTATGGGGTTTGAGGGTTATGGGAGTTTACGCGACTTAGGATTAAAGCATGTTATTGTTATGGTCAGGATCTGGGTTTGCAAGCGCTGGGTTCCTGGGGTTAGGTTGGTTTTGCCTTATGTTGTGTTCTGGGTGGTCTTTTTTTTGGAAAGTCCTTTTGTAGCTTGCTTGCGTTTTTAGGGTTTGGATAGGGGTCTTTGGGTTTTGTGTGATGTGTCTTCTGCTTGTTTTTTTGCTGTCCTTGTGGTTTGTGTTGCATTTTCTGTCTTGTAACCACCGTTTGTGGTCTAATCTGTGTGATCGGGCCGGGCAGTGTCACTTCTGCTGTGTTCCAGCTCATTTCCACTGAGTCACTAGGGAGGTGGTTAGGTATGGAGGGCTTGCAGTTTGTGGAGAATGACTGCCAGACGACCGACAGCCACTTCTGGGGTGTGGGAGGAGTTCGGGTCCATAGGTAATGACTGCCGGAGGACTAAGTGTACTTCTGAATTTGTGTGGACTCCCAGAGTAATGGTGGGATGCCACCAGCGGCACAGAAGGACAAGGGCTTCCCCAAGGGTACATGGCTTGTTGGTTATTGCTTTTGAGTAAGCAACTGAGTAATTTTGAGTAAGTCTTGTGAGGGGTAGTGGACTCAAGGGGAGACCTTGTGTTCCTCATCAGTGCCTCAGGGGTTTCCTGTCATTTTTTGTTTGTTTGCTTTTTGTTTGCTGTGCTGAATTTAAAAGGCTTATTGTAGCTCTTTGGATTTCTGTCCTTAAAGGAAGTCTCTAGGATTTCTACCCAGGAGCGAGATGTCCAGAAGGGACTGTCCTTGTACACTGATGTCAGCCTTCCGCCTAGAGCACTGTCTGGTGGTGGTGTATTTTAATGGTAAGGTAACTCAAATGCATCTTAAATACACAAGCTTTGCCGTTGTTCCTGCTATGCCTGGGGGACGATTCTCAGCAGCTCATAAACAGTGTGTTCTGCTGTGCTTTACCCGTTAGAAATAATCTGTCACCAGAAATGTCTTCCTTAGTGCCTGCACAGAGCAAGAACCTCCAGTAGCAAGGGCATGCTGACCCTTGGGCAGCTTCAAAGCGACGGATAAATGTAAATAGGTTAAAAATCCAGTCCTATGGTAGCAGTGTGTGCGTCAAAGTTCACCTGACTCTCCACGCTGACTCAGCCTGTCACAATGTTTTGCGGGTAAGGGTGGATGAAGTCAGTATAAGCAGGTGTTGTAACTGGCCAGGCAGTTCATCTAAAGAAACGAAACGTTACCTTTGCTTGGAGTGCCATGCCTTTAGATATGGGGGTGTATTGCCTTTCCTTCCCTGGTGTGAGCACAGAGAACTGAGAGGTGTTTCCATCGGGGGGAGGGAAAGCCATCCAACAGTCATCACAAGCCTCAGGGCATGTGGTCCTTGATGGAGGCGTAAGTGCTTGGGACAGTTTTACTTCTAAGCCCTAAGCCCTAAGCCTAACCCTAAAACGAAACCCTAAGCCTATCCCTAAGCCTAAACCCGAACCATAATCCTAACCCCGACCCTAACCCTAACCCTAACGATACCCTAAGCCTAACCCTAACCCTAGCCCCTAACCCTAACATTAAGATAAGGCCAGGAAGCAGGACACGGCGATAGAAAAAAGAGAAGGAGAGGGAGCAGGAGAAAGAGATGGAGAGAAAGGAAAAAATAGCAGCAGGCTATAGGACAGACAGGGAGGAATTAGAAACTACAGACAGGGAGAGAGACAGAGAAAGAGAAAGCAAAAAATAGTGATGGGCTAAAGGCAGAGAGGGAGGAGTTAAAAAATGGGGGCAGGGGACTGGTCTGTGGCCATAAACATAAATGGTCATTGGCTTCTTTGACTGAACTTTCCATGAATGCCACAAGATACACTCAAGCACCCTGAGATGTCCCCTCCCTTTGCCGGCCCTGCACCGCGGGCAGCCGAGCGCCACACGGCCAAGCCCGCTGCATCTGCCCCAGGCTGTCTTGCCCTGGCTGGCTGCTGACAGGAGGGGACACCAGGTGGTGACCGCCTGGGGGGTGACAGGAGGGACACCAGGTGGTGACAGCCTGGGGGGTGACAGGACACCAGGCGGTGATGGGCCCGGGGGGTGACAGGAGGGACACCGGGCAGTGACAGGCCTGGGGGGTGACAGGAGGGACATCAGGTGGTGACAGCCTAGGGGGGTGACAGGAGGGACACTGGGCAGGGACAGGCCTGGGGGGTGACAGGAGGGACACCAGGCAGTGACAGGCCTGGGGGGTGGCAGGACACCGGGTGGTGACAGGCCAGGGGACAGCAGGGAGACCAGCGGCCCGGGGTGGTGACAGGCCCGGGGCTGACGGGCCCCCCCTCCCCTCGGGGCCGCTTGGTGTTAGGATGAAGAGCGCGGGGCCGCCACGCCCACGTGACGCGGGCCTTTTGTCATAATGCGCAGGGTCACGTGAGGCGCGGGGGCTGGGTGCAGTGTGCCGTTGCGTGTGCACAGTGACACGCTCGCAGCGGCCCGTGCGGTTGTCGGCCAGGAAGGCCATGGCGGAGCGCCGCAGCCTCTGAGCGCCGCCGGCCCGCTCGAGCTCAGCCCGCGCTGCTTGCCCTGGCCTCCTCGGTGGAGGAGGAACCGCCGCGGGCCCTCACCTGGCACAGCGGCCGCGACGCTGTCTGCCGCGGTAGACGCCATCACGGAGCAGGCACCTCCTGGCCCCAACCACGTCGTGCGTCCACTACAAGTTCGCCTCCAAGCTGAACCATGACATGGTCACCTTCAACGGCCTCCACATCTCCCGGTGTGACCTCAAGCACCAGATCATGGGCCGCGAGGAGCTGAAGGCGGCCAGCTGCGACCTGCAGATCACCAACGCCCAGACCAAAGAAGGTGCGCGGGGGCGGCGGGCGCGGGGCCTCGGGCACCGCCCGGCTGGCGGCGTCGCAGACCACCCTGTGTCGGCCGTGGCCTGTGGGAGCCGCGCTCTGCTCTTTGTGGGTCATCCCCACGTAGCGTGAGTCAGGCTGGGGCCCATGCCGCCAGCATGCGGCAGGACCGGGAGGGCAAGCGGCGCTGGGCATTAAGTGGGGTGGGAAGCCATAATGCGATTCGGCCACCATCGGTAGCTGTGACTTGTGTTGGGGGCCTCACAGAGCTGTTCTTTTGTAGTTGCTATTCTGACAACTACCTTCAGATCTGTGTTGTAGACATGGAGCTAGGCGTAGAAGAGTACGTGGTTGATGTGTGACATACGGCGCCATCCCATACAGGGGATGCCTGCTGATAGTGCTTTAAAACAGAGAGAGATCTTTGCATTTTAAGCTTACTCAGTCCAAGTGTCTCAGGTAGTTGGTTTTTTTTGTTTGGGCCTTATGTAAAAGGTCAGAAGGCTTTCCTCCTCTTCAGAAGACTAACAGGGTGCAAGCCAAGGCAAAGCATGGAGAGCTTCAGGCACACGCTGTTCCTGAAAGGCTTTTCAAGGCTGTCTTCCTAAGTAATTTCGTTTGGGCCTCTCTGCTCTGCAAAAAGGGAATCGATCGAACGAATTCACGTCCCTTTTGTTAATTCAAACTAGATGATTAGCTTAAGAGGGGAGATACCACTTGAGTTTGAGCCAATTCTGCCCTACTTGTGAAAGCAAGCTCAAAAAAACCCCAAAATGTCTGTGATCCAAATTCTAGCACTGCCAGTTCTGTTTCCATTTAAACGTAAAGCCCTGAGCAGCTGAGAAGTGTGGTTGTTGATGGATTAAGCTCCAAGAAACAGGCAGAGGCGGCAGGCTCTCTTCTGTGTTCTGTCAGGCTTGAGCACTGGCAGCACAGGTGACTGGTTTTTAGTTAACAGCTATGAAAGCAATGGCGCAGAGTTCTCGTGCTTTAGCTAAGTGCCTGTTTGGTTGCAGGGCAAGCTAGTCAGACTTTAGAATCTGGTTTAGGCAGGTGAGACTTTGCTGTGGTTTGTTTTTCTCCAAAGATCTATGGGTTTTGTAGCCTAACGGAAGCAAAAGCAACTTTAAGCTAGGTCAGGAAAGAACCTCGTGCATTAGCAGACTCTCCTTTAGTGACCTTTGAGTCCATTTTGCTGTTGGCATTCAAACTGTTCTAAAAAAAGGAAAAAGATTTTGCTGCTTGTGTTTGATTCTCAAACCCCAAGATTTCTTGAAATATACTGTTAGTGTGTTGAGACGATGAAAGCGTGATGTTACATATAAAATTTTGCTTTTGTATCTGTAAAGGGATTCTGCGAAGTGCTACGTAATTACATATGAACATGCATTCTTACGAATTGACTGATGTTTTTCTCTGTATTTATGTTGTTTTCAGAATACACAGATGAGAATGCCCTGATTCCTAAGAACTCATCGGTAATTGTTAGAAGAATCCCTGTCGGAGGAGTTAAAGCTACCTGCAAAACTGATGTTATGTAAGTATCCATAAAGCATTGTATTCTTTGTTAGGGGTTTCAGTGTGTTAACTTTTTTTATGGATATTAGTTTACAGAGGCGTTCTTTCTTGTTAAAGCTGCTGTTAATTTTTGTTGGCATGGGGTAGATTTTAATGTGTCTGTCCGAAAGTGGACTTACATTTTTAGGCCTGCTGGGACATGGGGTTCGAACTCCAACCATGGTGACTTTTAAGATTATTCTATTGGGTTTGTTCTTGGGGTTGATTGTTCTGAGACCCAAGTTGTAGATCCTGTTTCCTCGACGTGCAGAGATTCCTTATTATATGTGTTTGCTTTTGTGGCTTTTATAGTAAAGACAGATACGCATTGTAGCGTAAACGCATACTTTGTTCCCGTCTCAGAAGAGCCTGATTCTCAGTGTTTGACTATTTCTGGTATTTGGGGGGGATATGGCAGGTATTCTTACGCCCCAAATCTGGGTTTTTTGCATACTAGCTATAGAGGAAAGACCAAGGTTTACCAGTTGGCGAACGATGCAAACAAGAAGTTCCATTCGTAAGCGATTCCTATGCGTTTCCTCAAGACAATGTCCGTTTCAGGCAAGAGAAAAAGAACAGTATCCTAAAGTGTATTGCCTTTTGTGCAAGTACGATGAAGGAATAGTTAATCCTTTCCAAACTTGAAACTCAGTAAGCAGTTTAGCACATTACCAAATGTTACTAGTTATCTTGCTACGTCTGTTTTTACCCTAAGCTGGTATCTGTGCTCCGGGTTTTGGTTCTGTATTCCTAAGATTTACGGAGGACAGAGAATCAGGTGTATTGATTAAAATTACAGCTATTCCAATGCAATGCTGACTAGAGGATTACTGCTGTCATTTATGTATTCATACAGTCCAGTTCTATATCAGCTACATTAGCATTGTTTGAACGGTCATGTTTTCCAGCCGCCTTAAAGATAGGTCTCTCCACCACAATTAGTAGATATTATTAGCTTGTGGTTTTGCCATGTCTTTCTAATGTTGGTTCTCAATAAATCAAGTAGACGGAGGAGTTACACTGTGTCTCGAACAAAGAGTACAGCAGCCTGCCGGTACCCACGAGGCATCTGCAAGCAAAAAACCCTGAATTTATGTGGCTCTGCATCTCAACTTTGGGCGTATTCCTGCAGTAGTTGTTGCAGTGTTTTCAGGCACCCTCTAGTAATTCTGGACACCGCAGCACTGTGCTTATAAACATGGCCTTGTTTTGGGGGTTAATTTAAACACGTCTGCTTAGTGCTGTCTTGTCAGTGCATCCTCTGTTTCGGGCACCCTCTCCTGGTATTGTAATGCTGCCCTAAAATGAGAGGATAGATGCGGCTAGCATCAAAGGTCAGATACATACCTGTATGTATAAGGGGATAAGGAAGGAACGGCACCGCTGTTCTAGCGCTGAAAATTAACCAGGCAGATTAGCTTTCTAGTCTTTCAGCTGTGAACATTGCAGAAACAACTGGTAGAGTGGTGGACGTTTGGGAATGATGAATGTATGCTGTAATGGTGGAGAGGCCTTCAAAAATGCGTTACTCTCCTTTTAGTACGCTCTTGAAGGTAAATGTATGAAGAATCCATGCTGTGGTAATCTAAAGGATGTCCTTGTCCTTCCTCAACTTCAGGAGGTACGTGGCTGTCATTGCGAGCCTGGTGGTGTTCTAGCAGTGGCAGGGAGCGTGCGCCTTTCTATTTGTACACCAGTTGCACAGCAGCCTTTGAATTGCCTCTGCTCATGGGACACTTTGGATGATGTGTGAATTGTTTTTTAATGACATCAATGGTTGCATGGCTGATTCATGACGAGTAGCGTGCAGATACAGATCAATGAGTATGTGGAATCTCAGCAAGTTTTCAAATTTAATAAATATTTCCTAAAATATCGTAGCATTTTCAAGATTATCTTGAAGCAAATTCTGGCAACCAAGACCTTTTTTTTTTGTCACAGGTCTCCTAAATCGCACAAAGGCCTAGGACCTGCTTTCAGGTGACATTTCTACTACTGTTTTTAGTCCATATAGCATATGTAACACATTTAGTGTTTTGGCACTTTCATGGCTAAGATATCTGAACACAGTGCTTGGGCTTCCACAGAGAAACACTGTTCTAAAGACGATGCTGCTGACATTGTTGTTATTTGTCAGATGACTGATTTTTTTCACTTAAGTACAGGTGCACTTGGAAGTGTCTAGACTATCACTGTTCTTTCTTAGAAACTAAAGGACTCCATCTGGTACCTATTTGTAATACTAGCGATACACAGATTGGCTAAAGTTACCTTCGTATTTTGATGGTTGATTATTTATGAACACAAAACTGTAGTACAGACTTCCTGGTTTTGATACTTATGTAGCAGAGACAAACTATCTGAGGACTTCCCCTTGCACGGTCGTGTTCTATATCTGTAAGCCTTAGAGTAATTTGTGACAAAGTAGAAATGGGATTCTGGGGGGTTTTTTTAGTTGCACTGAATGTACCAAGAGAGAACGGTTTATGTATATGAATAAATTTCCACATTCACTAGACTATCAGAACATAAAGTTTTGATGTTCAGGTTTTATAATCTGTTTTCAGTGCTTTATGTTTTTGGTACAAGTGCTGTATTTGAAGTTCTGATCACCTTTATTTCTTCTTCTAGAAGTCAAACTGAGCCAGTAAGTGGAACATCAAAAGCAGTATGTAAAAACACAATCTCACACTTTTGCTGCACGCTGCACTTAAGGTAGCCTTGGATTAATTTTCCAAACATTAACTTAATAGCTTTTCCAGTAAAACATAGTATATGTTGTAAATACAATGTATTTGATTCAGCATAGTAGAAACGGAGTAATGCCATCATTTGCACAGTTCTATCTAATATGAATATTGGTGTTTGTGCCTAGTAATGCATTGTATTTCATACTGGATATGCTAGACTATTTCCTGAACGACTTTGTGTTGTACAGATAATGTACAATCGTTTTTAGATCACGTACGTTCAAGGTTTGCACAACTGAACATGGTTTTTGAAAATGTTATCAAAAACCACTGAGAAACCATTATTGTTAAACTTGGTACTGTTTCTTACTTTTGACTTGGGGGTTCAAACAAATACCAAAACCAACATGTCCCACACGTTTTGAGGACAGTTCTGTGCAGCTAAATGCTTCCTTTTCATGTCCTTAAAGACTTGGGTATTTGTTCCTGAAACTGTATAATTGAAGCGATATTGTTTGAGTGCATAACTGAGTGCATAACTGTCTTTAATAGATTGCTGTGAATTTAAATATCGTTGCTACACAAAGTGGTATTCTAAAGTTCTACATTTGACCTTTCCGCTTTATCAGATGAAGCAGTTTAGTTTAATAGTTTGTCTGCAAATGAAAATACGTAAAACCCAGTGTACAAATTTTGGCACAAGGTTAGAGCCTGGTGCATTTGTAAAGGGTAAAATCCCTGTCATTTTTCTTAACCTCCGCCTGCAGTACGTTTTTGGATCTGGGTGACTTCAGGGCTGGATGCTGCTTTAATTTCCCAAAGGCTAAGCTTTTCTTTAGGATACTGCCACTTTGAATTTACATTTGGAAAAGGGGCAGCGTTTTTCTTCAGGTTTGAAGACACTGTCGTTCTGCTGCTAAAACAGAAATAAGTAACACAAGGAAATACTTGGCTGATTAGTTTACAAACCACACTGAAAAGAAGTTTCCTGTAGTGATGCTTCCTTTTCAAATAAATATTTTTTAAAAATCCTTTTTAGCTGAAAATTGATAGCTTCCTTACCCCTTCGACTTTTAAGCAGCTGTGAGCATTTGACAAGGGTCCCTCTCTGAGATATTCTGGAGCAATAAGTTGATCTCCAGCAGGTTTGGTTAGTTTAGCTTCTTCTCCTTAACCACATAGGCACTCTTAAGCTGTCACAGGTTTGGACTTTGTTTTGAACAAATACCAACTACACTAGGTTGGAAATGGCTCTTTCAGTGACACTCGGAGGATATAGTGCAGACTGTCAGACTACAGTAGAGGTTAACTATTGCTCTGTTTTTGATTGTAGAACTTGAATGTGAGTTTAATTTTTTGTGAACAGATTGATGACTCTTCTGCATCTATTTCTCTGGCCCAGCTGACTAAGGTACATATATATTCCTAAAAAAAAGTGTTTGCTTTGTATTTTTAAATCTTATACTGTGATCTATAGCTGGAGAACTGTTGTCATGTGAACAAACCTTTAATTTAATTTTTAATAATTTAAAGTATTTCTTTTAACTTTAAAATGTGTGTATATTTTGATACTATCCTGGTAAAGAGTAGTTGCCAGTTTGGGAAGATAGAAGGGGGAGGACCTTATCAGCCGCAACGTAATGTTGCAGTATTACTCATCTTCAAGACACAAAGAAGAAGCACTTCAGAAGCTGTTTACCGTTTCTCATACTTTTCGTTCATTTTGCATTGGAAACTAACACAATTTTCACAGAAGAATTTAATTGGCTGTAAGTGACGGACATTTCAGGGGGGTTTGCAAGAGCCAAAATAGAAGCGTTTCTGGAACACGGACAACTGCATGGCTATTTTTGAATTTCTAGGCACTACAGTTATAGATCCATGCTTTGAATGCTGCACAATTTCATACACTGTAGTATATATACAGTGGACAACACAATCTAATTTGTTTGATCGCAGACTGTGTAAATTGTGTAAATGCACCTAATTGTTTACAGGAAAATACTGATGCGTATGTGTGGCATATTAGCAAACGTGACCTTCTGAAACTGTTGTAATGCCATGTTTTGCTATGGAACTGCTTGCATTTTTTGCTCAACAACATGTAACTTTGTCTGGGAAAGCACTAGGGATTGCACTTTGTGAAAAGGCGTAGTGCTAGCCAATTAAATTACTAGTCTTTAAAGTTACAAAGATTAGAGAAGGCAGGGCCTAATGCAGAGGAGCTAGTTCTTTCTTCTGAAAATAAAGGCTGGAGTTCCTTTCCCAGAAAGAAAAATCTCTTCCCACTGGTAACTTCTTCCCTCTCTCACTGCAGAAATTAAATTGTGGACATTTGGTAAGAAAAAAAAAATAGTTTGGAAGGTAGCCACCAGGAGAAATTGGTCTCTGTTAGCGCTGTCCCTAAACATGTCCTTGGTTCTGTAAACTCAGGTGAAGTTTTACTCTAAAATGTGAAAAACTGTCCAAGTGGTGTACACATTTAAGCTTTTGAGAAAATGTAAGTATTTCAGAAAAATAGAGGAACATAAGATAAAGCAGCTCCAAACGGTTCCTTACTCTAACCTCCTCAGTGCAGACTGGCTTAGCATGGAGGCAATGTGTTGTAAAAAGTTTTCTGTTTTATTATGCATTAAATGCCATCTTGAATTTTGGTCTATTCCTAGTAATGTCTTGTGGGTTTTGGATGTGTTTTGTAAACCGCTTGGGTTCAAACAAATTAGTCAAGTATCTGTAAAGTCTTCTGCAAATGTTAATGGAAATGACTTCATAGATGTCGATCTGGATTATGTTACAGTTGAGAAAAAGCTGTGTATATGAAACAGCCCTTTAACAAAATGCTGAAACAAGTTGGTTGCTTTTGTGAATGAATGCATCTAAAACCAAAACCATGAGTGGTTGATCTGAATGATAGGTGCTTGAGGGTCCAAATCATTTACAGTCACTCCCTTAGACCCTGCTTGTATCTGTACTAGTGTGTAATAAAAACATTTGAACAAATACTACTTTAAAAAAATCAGCTGGCTTCAATAATTTGAAGATCCAGTTCTGCATAACATTTATATTACAATTTGTATGTTAAAAGGACACGGTCAACTGGAAAAAAACTGCAGGTTTTGCTTATTGTAGTTAACTTGCTTCCTATGAAGAAGTTAGTGGGGGGGAACATGAAGAGCCTAAGGTTTTGGGTGCCCAGGAATGCTCTTTTCAAGTAGGTTAACAGGCACATAAACATCCTGTGATGATGTAAGGACTCCCCAGAACATCTTTTGGACAACTCTGTTTCATATGAGCAGCTGTTTTCATGCAACCTCAGCTGGCGTTGTGCTGCTCTTTACGGGGTTGGGTGAGTGGTGTTCTCTTTGGCAGTGTGGGCTTAAATGTGTTTCTAATGTATGTGTCAAATAATTACCTGTTAAACAGAGTGCCAATCTGGCTGAAGCCAATGCTTCTGAAGAAGATAAAATAAAAGCTATGATGCTACAGTCTTGCCAGGAATATGATCCAATCAAGTAAGTGTTGATAATGTCAAATCTGTTCTTTGAAGATTATGGAAAAATTGTAGAGAAGTTTGTTTTAACGAGAGAGACACGTGCATACCTTTTTCTTCTTTGCCCCAAACCCTTTTAGTTACATGAAGAAACCCTGGGGTCCACCTCCACCATCATCTGCTTGCTTTCGTTGCGGAAAACCTGGCGACTGTATAAAGAACTGCCCAACAAATGGGGTAAGACTGTGGGGGACATCTGGTGTTACTTAGCTTTTCATTTTTTTACCTTGGCAGTTACGTAACAAATCCATGAATACTCATATTAAGAATTGTTTCTCTTGGGGTGAAAGACAGAGGTTCATAGGGCAATGTTGCAAAGCCCTTCAAAATCCAAGGGAAACCTGGCATTATAAATGTAAACTTTTCTTTTTTGTAGGTCATAGACATTAAGTATGTCCACAGATCTTGCTCTGTGAACTTTCATGCATATTTTTATATATTTCAATATTACTGGAAATGTTTCTGGTTTTAACTCTGTTTAATGACAGTTCACAGTTTTTAGTATTTCATGTAAAACCAAGATGTTTCTGTTGACCCCATCTATTGAATATTTGTGCTCTGAATTGCGCTTTGGAGGAGGAGCGGGTTTGTATCTCTTTTCTGAGTGGATGGTGAGCTAAGGGATATTTCACCCTTAAAGAACCTGAACTTAAGCCAAAGAATGGAATGAGTTCAAAACACTGCTCAAGCCTTTGGAACATCCTGGCTATATTCATTTAGGAAAATAAGTATTTTAGTCGAGCAACCCTTATGCTGGGTAAAAGGAGAGGATTAAAGGCTTTTGCTGCTTAAAATAATCATTGAAATGTCATTTTAAGTGTGGGTCTTAAAAGGAGATATGTCTGCATTTCTTTTCTTAACAGGACAAAAATGTTGAGCCTGTTCCCAGAATTAAAGAGCACAGGAATTCCAAGGAGTTTCATGATGGAGGTGAAAGACCCCAATACAAAGGGTGCTATGCTGACAAACACTGGAAAATACGCAATACCAACTATTAATGTGTAAGTATGGAATTAATTGGACTGGCCAAAAAGTGAGCGAGAGAAACCATGCGTGCATGTCTGAGTGGCTATGCAACCAAGTTGGCCAGCATCTGTAATTACGGGGCAGGAAGCACTGTCATTGTGCTTAACCATAGAATCTGGGATACTTTTGAATATTAAAATAGGGTGGTCCTGCTGTTCGTGCCCCTGGAAGTTGGTCAAACGTGTGGTATGCTAAGAATCTGTATTTCTGCAAAACATTTCAGTAGTGTTTGCAGTGGAGTCGTTCTCTCTGAAAGCTCGTTTTGCTTTTGGTTTATGTTTCAAAGGCTTCTTGCAAAATTTAACAAGTAGCTGTTGGACTGAGATTTCCGCCCCCTCTGACTTTTATCAAATCCCATGTGTGAAACAGACTGAAGTTTTCCTGTTGCTATAAACTAAGAAAATACTGCTGTGTGCTGACAGGAGTGGCTGTTTTAAAATGCACTTGGTAGCACTTCTGTGTTTCTGTCATGGATCTCGTTTTGTAGGAAATAGACTTCTTCCATTTATAAAATGTAGTTACTCGGAGACGAACTTTACCCTGAGCCTGCAATTTACATTTACCCTCTGGCAAAGGAGAGGTGGGATTCATTTCTCTCATAGAAAATGATATAGCCAACTCTGGTGACTTACTGTGGTCTGCAACAAACGGATAGTTAGGCATTTAATCCACATTCTTCTCCACGGGAGAGTTGGTTAAAACCTTCAGAACTCAAGCCTACTAATGGTTTTTTGAGATGTCTATCAGGTTCCCGTACAAAGACAACCAGCATTACCAAGTCTTCTGGGCCCCCAAGGACAAGCAATACCCACAACTGGTGTCCTAGTTTCGGCAGGGATAGGGTTAAATTTCTTCCTAGTGCTGTGTTTTGGATTTAGTATGAGGAGAATGGTGATAACACACTGATGTTTTCAGTTGTTGCTAAGTGCCCTCCTAGTCCAAGGACAGTTCCCGTGCCTACTGACTGAGCTAGGTACACAAGATGGGAGGGAACATAATCAGGACAGCCAGCCCAGCTGGCCAATGGGGTATTCCATGCCATGTGACGTCATGCTCAGTATATGAACGGTAGGCGTGATCCAGGAAGTACCAATCGCTACTTGGTTATCGGTCAGCGCGGGTGGTGAGCAATTGCATTGTGCATCACTCATTTTGTATATTCTATCATTATTTATTATCATTATTCTCCCTTTTCTGTTCTATTAAACTGTCTTTATCTCAACCCACGAGTGTTTCTCACTCTTACCCTTCCGATTCTCTCCCCGTCCCACTGGGGGGGCGGGGGGAGTGAGTGAGCGGCTGCATGGTATTTGGCTGCCTGCCAGGTTAAACCACGACACTGGTAAGTAACTGTAACTTCAGAATTTCCTTAAAAAAATTACCTTCAGAGGAACTGAATGGGATTTCTTTCTTTTTCCTCTCCCCACTCCAAAAGGTCATCCAATGAGAGCCAGTCCAGTTCGCTCAGCAGGTGGCAGACCAGGCTGGGAAGTGTAAGTATTCTACAGAAATTCAATAGATGACTCCTTGTCACCTGTTAAAAGAGGCTGTATAACGCATAACTTATACAACAGCTGATTTATAATGAAGCAAGTATGCACAGATAGTTGTGGAGAATCCAAGTGGTAATTAATTTTTAAATGGCTTCATTTGAATTGGCTTTTACAAAGGGCATCTGTGCTTCCACTAAGGTTATTTAAAATAAAACTCCGGTACATGACTGAAAACAGGACTCTGAGAAATGAACGCTTTTTGAGGAAACCATAATTGCCTATAAAAATTAAAGATAATTAAAGGATCAGATGGAAAGCCACCTTTTCCATTACTGGCTGAATAGGGCTGAAGAAATTGATTTCCCAATAGGAATCAGCCTCCAACATTCTTTTTTTAACAACTTAGTTGATACTGCATGAGCAAATGGTTGGAAAAGTCAACACTGTTCTTTTATGACAATTTTGAATTTCTTCAATTTAGTCATCTCACATAGCCAAGACGCTTTCTCTCAGTTGGAGACAGAGGAGTCTGTTTTACCTATTACTGCAGCGTCAAGCTAGTCCTTCCTTTCGCTATATGTTTGTTATAGACAGATTGTAAGAGTGCATTGTGTTTATAAAATCTTAAAGGTAAATCAAAAGAAAAACCAGGATCCATCCCACAGGTTGTCTGATATCTCCAATTCAGTCAGCAAGAAAACAACAATTCAGGGACAGGACCAGGCCAAATACCTCATGATGAGGCAACAACATAGGAAGCGTATGTGGAAGAAGTTAAAAGAAGTTCCAGAGAAGATTAGTTAATATCTGTGCAGTACTTGGAAGATCAGAAGTGTGATGTATTAAGTATCAAGGAGTGGCAGAGGAGCAGTGGGCACTTGGCCCACGGGAGATGGGAGTCTCTTTCAAGTGTGGGCAGCCTCCATCCACAGGTGCAAAGCTGAGTATAAGGAGAGAAGACTGAATGAACTGTTGGGGGTGAGGATGTGGAAGGCAAGTATGAGGATCAGGAAATGAGCGTAGTCTCTAATGAACAGAAAGCAGGGAGAAAAATGCTTAAGTTGGCAGGATGCCATTGGCCTCCCTTATCTAGGGAGGAGTTTTACAGAGAACAACGGAGACTTAAAGAGGAGGAAGTATTTGGCTCAATGAAGTTGCCTTGTTTTTCACGTTTGTATTTCAACAGCATATCGGACTGCAGTTACACTAAAGTGCATCTGACATAAGGAAAAATGACAGTGTTTTTTCCAATAGAATTTTTCGTTGCAGATAGTAAGCATGCATAACTAAAACAAGACAAATGGAATTGAAAAATGTTATCAAATTCCTCAATTTGCAGTAGCATTATGTCAGCAGCTGAAAGAAGCTTTGACATAAGCGTATGGAGAGGAGAAAAAACCCAAACCAAATTTGGGAGGAAAAAAATTGGGGAGAATGACTGTTTTGAATTAACTTCATTTCTTTTTCTGTGTGTTGTGGTTTTTTCCAGGTCCAAGTCTCCTTATAGTGCTTCACCTTACTCTACAAGTTCGTCTACCTGCTCCACATCAAGATCAGGTTCTTCCCGCACTCGCTCCTACTCTCGCTCATTTAGTCCTTCCCATTCTCGTTCCTACTCGCGATTGCTGCCGTATCCAAGAAGAGGCAAAGGGAAGAGGCGTAACTATCGTTCTAGGTCAAGGTCACACGGTTATCAGCGTTCAAGGTCAAGGTCACCCCCATACAGAAGATGCCATTCACGGTCAAGGTCTCCAGTATTTAGAGGCCAGTCTCCCACTAAACAGACTATACCTCAAGGGGAAGGAGGAAGGGAGTATTTTAACAGATACAGAGAAGTTCCACCATATGATCTGAAAGCTTACTATGGCAGATCTCTTGACTTTAGAGATCCATTTGAAAAGGCAAGGTACCGGGAATGGGAAAGGAACTACAGAGAATGGCATGGAAAGTTTTACAAGGGCTATGCTGTTGGCGCTCAACCTCACCCTCCAGTAAACAGAGAGAACTTTTCTCCAGGTAGGTTTGGTCCACCTGGGACCAGACAAGAGAATTCACCATATGCTCGGGGACGTAGGGAGGATTATCCTGCTTGGCAGAGCCACCAAAATCACAATATAGCTGGAAATTACCCTGAAAAACCTTCTGAAAGAGAGAGCCATGGCATCAAGGATCCTACAAAATCAAAAGAGAAGGAGGTGAAAAATCCACTGGGAGATGGCCAGGGAAATAAGCATAAAAAGAGAAGAAAAAGGGATGAGGATGAAGGATTTCCCAATACTGAGTTGTTAGCAGGTGCGAGAAAACCAAGAGAGCCAGTTTCAGCAGAAGACGTTAAAATGGACTCCCTGTTCATGGTCCCAAGCAGAGATGATGCCACCCCTGTGAGAGATGAGCCTATGGAAGGAGATTCTATTGTTTTCAAGCCGATGTCTGAAAAGGAGAAAAAAGAGAAGGATAAGCCAAAAGCAAAAATTGACAAGACAAAGCGGAAAGTAGAAGTGGCTGTTCCTCCTAAGACAGACAATATAATAAAACTAGCTAAAGCTTCCTCGAACGGAAATCTCCTCGAACGGAAGAGAGAAAGCAAGAAGAGAGAAGGGAAGAGAGAAAGCAAGGATTTAAAGAACCTGACTTGCTGCCCTGATATTGCTCATTTACATCAGTTATAGTGTTTGTGATTAAGTTTAGGGTTAGGGTTAGGGTTAGGGCTCAGTGTTACGGTGAGGGTTAGGTTTAGGGTTAGGGTTAACATTAGGGTTAGGGCTTATCATTAGGGTTATGGTTAGGGGCAGGGGTTAGGTTTAAGGTTAGGGTTAGGGTTAGGTTTAGGGTTAGGCTTAGGGTTATCGTTAGGGTTAGGGATAGGGTTGGGGTTAGGATTATGGTTTGGGTTTAGGGTTAGGGATCGGGTTAGGGTTTCATTTTACGGTTAGGTTTAGGGTTAGGGTTAGGGCTTAGGGTTACGGTTAGGGTTAGGGTTAGTTTTAGGGTTAGGGTTAGGGTTTGGGTTAGGGTTTAGGGTTAGGGTTTAGGGTTAGAGTTAGGGCTGGGGTTCGGGCTGGGGTTCAGGGTTAGGGTTAGAGTTCGGGATATGGGTTAGGGTTAGGGTTAGAATTAGGGTTAGGGCTTATCATTAGGGTTATGGTTAGGGGTTGGGGTTAGGGTTAGGGTTAGGGTTAGGTTTAGGGTTAGGCTTAGGGTTATCGTTAGGGTTAGGGAGAGGGTTGGGGTTAGGATTATGGTTTGGGTTTAGGGTTAGGGATCAGGTTAGGGATTCATTTTAGGGTTAGGGTTAGGGTTAGGGCTTAGGGTTATGGTTAGGTTTAGGGTTAGGGTTAGCGTTTGGGTTAGGGTTTAGGGTTAGGGTTTAGTTTTAAGGTTAGGGTTAGGGTAAAGGTTAGTGTTAGGTTTAAGGTTAGAGTTAGGGCTGGGGTTCAGGGTTAGGGTTAGAGTTTGGGATACGGGTTAGGGTTTGGGGTTAGGGTTAGCATTAGGGTTAGGGCTTATTAGGGTTAGGGTTAGGGTTAAGGTTAGAGTTAGGGCTGGGGTTCAGGGTTAGGGTTAGAGTTTGGAATACGGGTTAGGGTTTGGGGTTAGGGTTAGCATTAGGGTTAGGGCTTATCGTTAGGGTTAGGGTTAAGGTTAGAGTTAGGGCTGGGCTTCAGGGTTAGGGTTAGAGTTTGGGATACGGATTAGGGTTTGGGGTTAGGGTTAGGGTTAGGGTTAGGGTTATGGTTGGGTTTATGCTTATGGGTTAGGATTTCAGTTTGGGTTAGGGTTAGCATTAAGTATTAGGATTAGGTTTAGGGTTAGGGTTGCAGTTTAGTTTTAGGGTTAGGTTTCGCATTAGGGTTAGGGTGAGGTCTCACGGTTATGGTATTAGGTTTGTGATAGCGTTGGGGTTAGGGCTTAGTGTTATGATTAGGGGTTACATTGGGTTTACGCTTATGGGTTAGGATTTCAGTTTGGGTTAGGGGTAGCATTAATTTTTAGGGTTAGGGTTTAGGTTTAGAGTTGCGGTTTAATTTTAGGATTGGGTTTCGCATTAGGTTTAGGGTGAGGTGTTATGGTTACGGTATTACGTTTGGGGTAGCATTAGGGTTAGGGTTAGAGTTAGGGTTAGGGTCATTAGGGTTCAGATTGGGGTTCAGGGTTAGGGTTAGGGTTCGGGATTACGGTTAGGGGTCGGGGTTAGGATTAGCGTCAGGGTTAGGGCTTAAAATTAGGATTAGGGGTTAAGGTTAGGGTTATGGTTGGGGTTAAGGTTAGGGTTATGGTTGGGGTTAGGGTTAGGCCTAGGGTTATCGTTGGGGTTAGGATTATGGTTCCGGTTTAGTGTTAGGGATAGGATTATGGTTTCGTTTTAGGGTTAGGGTTAGCGTTAGGGTTAGGGCGTAGGGTTACAGTTAGGGATAGGCTTAGCGTTAGGGTTAGGGTTTGGGGTAGGGGATAGGGTTAGGGTTTAGTTTTACGGTTAGGGGTAGGGGTAGGTGTAGGGGTAGGGTTATGGCGATGTCTTAAGATTACGGTTTGAGGTTGAGTTAGCATTAGGGTTACGGTTAGAATTAGGGGTTCGGTGTTATGTGAGGGTTAGTTTTATGGTTCCGTTTAGGTTTAACGTTAGGGTTATGCCAAAGTGTTAGTGTTACGGTTTGATGTTAGGGTTAGGGTTATGGTTTGGGGTTAGGGTTAGCGTTAGGATTTTGTTTTAGGGTGAGGTTTCGCCTTAGGGTTAGGGTTAGGGCTAGGGTTAGCTTTATGATTCAGGTTAGGCTTAAGGTTAGGTTACGGTTAGGGTTAAGTGTTCGGTTTAGGGTTAAGTGTTAGGCTTAGGGTTAGGGTTAAGTGTTAGGTTTAGGGGTAGGGTTAGGGTTAAGGTTAGAGTTAGGGTTAGGATTAGAGTTAAGGGTTAGAGTTAGGATTCAGTGTTAGGGTTAGGGTGAGGTCTTAATGTTACGCTTAGGGTTTACAGGTAGCGTTAGGGTTAGGTTTAGGGTTAGTGTTAGCGTTAAGGTTAGGGTTAGGGTTTAAGATTGGGTTCAGGGTTAGAGATAGGGTTCGGTATTGGGGTTAGCGTTAGTATAAGGGTGAGGTCTTAGTGTTACAGTTAGGGATTACGGGTAGCATTAGGGTTACGGTTAGAGTTGGGGTTAGGGTCATTACGTTAAGGTTAGGGTTGGGGTTCAGGGTTAGGGTTAGGGTTTGGGATTAGGGTTAGGGTTCGGGGTTAGGGTTAACATTAGGGTTAGAGCTTTATGATTCAGGTTAGGCTTAAGGTTAGGTTAGGGTTAGGGTTAGGGTTAAGTGTTCAATTTAGGGTTAAGTGTTAGGGTTAGGGTTAAGGTTAGAGTTAGGCTTAGGACTGGAGTTAAGGGTTAGAGTTAGGGTCCAGTGTTAGGTTTAGGGTGAGGTCTTAATGTTACGCTTAGGGTTTCCGGGTAGCATTAGGGTTAGGTTTAGGGTTAGTGTTAGGGTTAAGTTTAGGGTTAGGGTTTAGGGTTAGGATTGGGGTTCAGGGTTAGAGCTAGGGTTCGGTATTGGGATTAGAGTTAGTATTAGGGTGAGGTCGTAGTGTTATGCGTAGGGTTTACGGGTAGCATTAGGGTTAGGTTTAGGGGTTAGGGTTAGGTTGGGGTTCAGGTTTAGGGTTAGGGTTCAGGATTAGGGCTAGAGTTCGGGGTTAGGGTTAGCATTAGGGTTAGGGGTTAACGTTAGGGTTAGGCGTTAAGGTTAGAGTTATGGTTAGGGGTTAGGTTTAGGGTTAAGGTTAGGGTTATGTTTAGGGTTAGGGTTAGGCTTAGGGTTAGCATTAGTTTTACGGTTGGGTTTAGGATGGTTCGGGTTTAGGGTTAGGGATAGGGTTAGGGTTAGAGTTAGGGTTAGGTTTACGGGTAGGGTTAGCATTTGGGTTAGGGTTCGGGTTAGGGTTGGGGTTCAGGTTTAGGGTTAGGTTTCGGTGTTAGGCTTAGGGTAAGGGTGAGGTCTTAGTGTTATGCATAGGGTTTACGGGTAGTGTTAGGGGTTCGAGTTAGGGTGAGGGTTTGGTGTTAGTGTTAGGATTGGGGTTCTTATTCTTGATCCTCTGTCCCTCTCTTTCTCTCTCTCGTTTTAATTACAAATGATTATTATTATTTATTATTATTATTATTATTATTATTGGTGTTATTATTGTTATTATTACTATTATTATTATTATTGGTGTTATTATTGTTGTTGTTGTTATTATTATTATTATTGTTATTATTGTTATTATTGGTGTTATTATTGGTAATATTATGGTATTATTGGTGTTACTATTATTACTGTTACTAGGATTACTATTATTGCTATTATTATTTTATTTCAAGTATTAAACTCTTCTTATCTCTACCCGTGAGTTTTCTTGCTTTTGCTCTTCTGATTCTCTCCCCCATCCCATTGCTGGGGGGAGGGCGAGTGAGCGGCTGTGTGGTGCTTAGTTGCCGACTGGGGTTAAACCATGACAGGGGTCCACCACAAAGATGGTTGCCATTCTGTCACATCCTCTGAGCTAAAACTGGCTCATCCTGGGACATGGTGCCCCCCACGCACGCAACCTGCAGTCCAGAAGTACCCCTGAAAAGACCTCGACGGCCTGCATTAACACACCGGCATGCACTTCAGATGTAAACACTGCCAAGTCATCTCTTATTTGCAACAGATACGGAGGACCAAATTCTGCAAATCTAGCCTTACTTCTACTGAAACTTTCCTTACAGACAGCTCATCTTCTCTTTTTGTAAACTCTAGTGAAGACCTGTTCTAGCGCAAAGGCTTGAACCCCGCCTACGGTGAAGAAGCCCCAGTTTTCTTTCCTCACTGCTGTCTTGCTTCCCAAAAATCAATCAATACCAAAAGCTCTGTGTGAACATTGCATAAAAAAGCCAATAGCAAATGCTTTTACTTGCTACTAGTTTTGTCAGGGAAGGAACTAGCTTCTCCCGCTAGTTTTGCTACAGTTTCATGACCTTTAAAGACGCCACTTCTTACCTCTGCTACGCCAATACAGCCTCACAGCTCAGCAAAATCATACTGCAGGTAGGAAACCTTCACCATACAAAGACAGGCACGCTACAGGAATACGTCACTCTCAAAGAACAGACTCTTGCAACGACTCCTCCCTTTGCTTAGCAAAGTTTAGGGCGCGTTAGAAAACAACAACAACAACAACAAAGCAGGGTTCTCTCTCACATTTTACGGAGCCCATGATATCAGCTGTTCAACATTAAGTCCAACTCCAGCCTGAACCCCAGAATAAGAAATGCCATCTTAAAATTTCTGGAAAAAGGGAGGGCTTTGAAGCGGCAAGACCAGAGAACGTTCACGAAAGCACCGTCATGGAAGTACACATCCCTTATCACAGACCAACTGCACGGTGACCTAAGTGAGTGACGTTGTCTGCTCATTTGCAGCTCAGGGTCTCTTTTTTCATTAGCGCCGAGCACGTAGGTTGGAGTTGGAGCTGAGAAGAAAACCATATGCAGTCAGTCTGGTCTCGTTCAAGTTCACATTTACTAGGAATCACAGCAGGTCCCATCTGTCTCGCCAGACCCCACCACCACTTCTGTGCAGCGTCCCGAGGAGCAATAAGCGCAGAACAAGAAACCTTCCTTCAAAATAAGGCCCACAGCCTGCTCTTTCAACAGGACGCACAGAGCACCAGCTGAGAACAACCTCTGCTTTAACTATGCCTAGCTCCGCTGCCTACGTAAGGAGACCAGCTCCTAAATGATCCCTAGCCCTAAAACCACAGATCTTCCCTAGGACAATGCTAAGGAAATACCAGAGCCCAGGGACACCTGGTCACTCAGCTTCAGTTGACGGGGAGAAGGACAGTGGACTAGAAAGAGAAAAATATGATGAGAGAAAAGATAGAGGAGCTGAGAGAGAAAGAAAGGTATGGGGAAAAGGCTAGAGAGCTGGAGAAATCAAGAGAAATAGGGATGAGGAGCCCTGCAGAGAGATGGAGGAAGCAGGGAGGGGAAGGGTCAGGGAGCAGCAGAGAGAGACAGAAGAGAGATGAACAGGAAGAAGGACAGGGACAGTGGGATACAGCATGGAAAACCGCAGTGACAGTGAGCAGGGCGGGGGGGGAGGCAGAGAGAGAGAGAAGCAGAAGGAGGGAGAAGGGAAGACAAGGACAGGGAGCGGGACATACAGGCAGAGAGAGACAAAGCAGGACAGGGAACAGGCCAGAGAGACTGTGAAAAACAGAGCGGGATGCAGACCAGGACAAAGAGACAGAGAAGAAACAACAGCAATGTGCTGCAGGGCAGAGACAGAGGAAGGCAAAAAGAGGGACAGGGAGCAGGAGGGAGGGGCAGCAAGAAAAAGACAGGGGCAGGTAGAGTGACAGGGAAAGAGGGACTTGGAGAAGAGAGGACGGGGAGCAGAACACAGCAACAGAAGAAGAGAGGTATGGGGAAGTGAAAAAAATGACACAGAGGGAAATGGGAGGGGAGGGCTGGGAGGGACTGCGATGCAGAAGAGGGGTGACACGGCCCCGAGGGGCTGGGACTCACCGCAGCTCCCGCTCTCTGCACTGCCAGGCAAATGTTACAGTTCAAGCACTTCTTTCTCTGTCCGTCTGTCCTTTCCTCCCTTCCTCTTCGGTAGCTCCACCTGCGTGCCTGTCCTCACCTCAGCTGGGCCGCAGCTGGAGCAGAGCCCGCACCTCCCAAGACCAACATGGCTGCCCAGCAGCCCCGTGCCCCAGGCCTACAGCTCCCGGCATGCCCCGGGAACCAACATGGCCGCGCGGCAGCCCGTGCCCCGGGCCTACAGCTCCCAGCATGCCATGGGGCGCGGCTTCCTGCTGCCTGGCCTGAGAGGCGGCTCAGGGCCACGCCAGGGCTGGGGCGCTGCTTCCTGGATCCCGTGGCAGCGATGGGCACAGGGACAGGCTGCCAGATCCCGGGGCCAGGTACGTGTGCGGGCTGTCAGGGTCACCCCTGCCTGGTTTTTCCCAGCGAAGCCCCAGGAGGTGCCGAGGCTGCAGCCCTGGGGCCGAGGCTCCAGGAGCCGGGCATTTCTGCGGGCGCTGCTCCCTGCCAGGCCCCACCGCCAGCTGCCGGCTGCCTGGGGCTTCTCCCCGTTGTCTCCAGCTCTGCTTTCCGCCAGCGCCGGGGGCTCCGCAGGACATCTTGCCCACTCCCCGCCACCGTGCTGACCCACGTCTGCAGCTCGTCTGTGGTGTCCACGTCAGACAGCTCATTTGGGGGTGGCAGGTCTCTCCTGAAGCACCCTGGGAACGGGGACAGAGCAAACCCCATCCCTCCCTTCCGATCTTTGTCCCCAGGGAGACCCAGTGGAGACGGACCATGCGCTGGAGAGCGTCCTGCAGGGAGGTGACAGCCGTTGGCAGAGAGGTGCTGAGAGCCCCCTGACAGCAAAGGCGTCCGGTGGCCGCAGAGCAGCCCAGGTGAGCTGTGAGTTCCCCCGTGAGAGACCCTGCTCCCAGGGAGCACCTCCCCATAGAGCAAAGGCCGTATCCAGCCAGCTGGTGCTGGGTACGGCTACCCCAAGGGGTCTTCGCAGGGGGGACAGGGTCACCTGCCTGGTGGCTCTGACACAGACATGATGAGCTGAAGCCCTGTGGCCATGGCTGGCCGGTTCAAAGTCTCCGAGTGCCTCCGCCTTTCTCCCCAGGAGTGTCCAGCCTGGGCACTTTTTCAGGGCGTGACGGATGATGTGAAGATGGATGCTGGTGCTGTCCTGGTGGATCTTCCACTTGGGCACGGTGGGCACCCCCACTTCAGAGTTGTGGTGTCTGAGATCTGGGGCCACCTGAAGAGAGAGACCTCCAGGGAGTTTGTGTTCAATGTTTTGATATCTTGGGGCTACAATGTGCTAGGGATATGGGGCGCTAGGGTTCCAGCCTGCTAGGGTTATGGGGTTTGAGGGTTATGGGAGTTTACGCGACTTAGGATTAAAGCATGTTATTGTTATGGTCAGGATCTGGGTTTGCAAGCGCTGGGTTCCTGGGGTTAGGTTGGTTTTGCCTTATGTTGTGTTCTGGGTGGTCTTTTTTTTGGAAAGTCCTTTTGTAGCTTGCTTGCGTTTTTAGGGTTTGGATAGGGGTCTTTGGTTTTTGTGTGATGTGTCTTCTGCTTGTTTTTTTGCTGTCCTTGTGGTTTGTGTTGCATTTTCTGTCTTGTAACCACCGTTTGTGGTCTAATCTGTGTGACCGGGCCGGGCAGTGTCACTTCTGTTGTGGTCCAGCTCATTTCCACTGAGTCACTAGGGAGGTGGTTAGGTATGGAGGGCTTGCAGTTTGTGGAGAATGACTGCCAGACGACCGACAGCCACTTCTGGGGTGTGGGAGGAGTTCGGGTCCATAGGTAATGACTGCCGGAGGACTAAGTGTACTTCTGAATTTGTGTGGACTCCCAGAGTAATGGTGGGATGCCACCAGCGGCACAGAAGGACAAGGGCTTCCCCAAGGGTACATGGCTTGTTGGTTATTGCTTTTGAGTAAGCAACTGAGTAATTTTGAGTAAGTCTTGTGAGGGGTAGTGGACTCAAGGGGAGACCTTGTGTTCCTCATCAGTGCCTCAGGGGTTTCCTGTCATTTTTTGTTTGTTTGCTTTTTGTTTGCTGTGCTGAATTTAAAAGGCTTATTGTAGCTCTTTGGATTTCTGTCCTTAAAGGAAGTCTCTAGGATTTCTACCCAGGAGCGAGATGTCCAGAAGGGACTGTCCTTGTACACTGATGTCAGCCTTCCGCCTAGAGCACTGTCTGGTGGTGGTGTATTTTAATGGTAAGGTAACTCAAATGCATCTTAAATATACAAGCTTTGCCGTTGTTCCTGCTATGCCTGGGGGACGATTCTCAGCAGCTCATAAACAGTGTGTTCTGCTGTGCTTTACCCGTTAGAAATAATCTGTCACCAGAAATGTCTTCCTTAGTGCCTGCACAGAGCAAGAACCTCCAGTAGCAAGGGCATGCTGACCCTTGGGCAGCTTCAAAGCGACGGATAAATGTAAATAGGTTAAAAATCCAGTCCTATGGTAGCAGTGTGTGCGTCAAAGTTCACCTGACTCTCCACGCTGACTCAGCCTGTCACAATGTTTTGCGGGTAAGGGTGGATGAAGTCAGTATAAGCAGGTGTTGTAACTGGCCAGGCAGTTCATCTAAAGAAACGAAACGTTACCTTTGCTTGGAGTGCCATGCCTTTAGATATGGGGGTGTATTGCCTTTCCTTCCCTGGTGTGAGCACAGAGAACTGAGAGGTGTTTCCATCGGGGGGAGGGAAAGCCATCCAACAGTCATCACAAGCCTCAGGGCATGTGGTCCTTGATGGAGGCGTAAGTGCTTGGGACAGTTTTACTTCTAAGCCCTAAGCCTAACCCTAAAACGAAACCCTAAGCCTATCCCTAAGCCTAAACCCGAACCATAATCCTAACCCCGACCCTAACCCTAACCCTAACGATACCCTAAGCCTAACCCTAACCCTAGCCCCTAACCCTAACATTAAGATAAGGCCAGGAAGCAGGACACGGCGATAGAAAAAAGAGAAGGAGAGGGAGCAGGAGAAAGAGATGGAGAGAAAGGAAAAAATAGCAGCAGGCTATAGGACAGACAGGGAGGAATTAGAAACTACAGACAGGGAGAGAGACAGAGAAAGAGAAAGCAAAAAATAGTGATGGGCTAAAGGCAGAGAGGGAGGAGTTAAAAAATGGGGGCAGGGGACTGGTCTGTGGCCATAAACATAAATGGTCATTGGCTTCTTTGACTGAACTTTCCATGAATGCCACAAGATACACTCAAGCACCCTGAGATGTCCCCTCCCTTTGCCGGCCCTGCACCGCGGGCAGCCGAGCGCCACACGGCCAAGCCCGCTGCATCTGCCCCAGGCTGTCTTGCCCTGGCTGGCTGCTGACAGGAGGGGACACCAGGTGGTGACCGCCTGGGGGGTGACAGGAGGGACACCAGGTGGTGACAGCCTGGGGGGTGACAGGACACCAGGCGGTGATGGGCCCGGGGGGTGACAGGAGGGACACCGGGCAGTGGCAGGCCTGGGGAGTGACAGGAGGGACATCAGGTGGTGACAGCCTAGGGGGGTGACAGGAGGGACACTGGGCAGGGACAGGCCTGGGGGGTGACAGGAGGGACACCAGGCAGTGACAGGCCTGGGGGGTGGCAGGACACCGGGTGGTGACAGGCCAGGGGACAGCAGGGAGACCAGCGGCCCGGGGTGGTGACAGGCCCGGGGCTGACGGCCCCCCCCCCCCCTCGGGGCCGCTTGGTGTTAGGATGAAGAGCGCGGGGCCGCCACGCCCACGTGACGCGGGCCTTTTGTCATAATGCGCTGGGTCACGTGAGGCGCGGGGGCTGGGTGCAGTGTGCCGTTGCGTGTGCACAGTGACACGCTCGCAGCGGCCCGTGCGGTTGTCGGCCAGGAAGGCCATGGCGGAGCGCCGCAGCCTCTGAGCGCCGCCGGCCCGCTCGAGCTCAGCCCGCGCTGCTTGCCCTGGCCTCCTCGGTGGAGGAGGAACCGCCGCGGGCCCTCACCTGGCACAGCGGCCGCGACGCTGTCTGCCGCGGTAGACGCCATCACGGAGCAGGCACCTCCTGGCCCCAACCACGTCGTGCGTCCACTACAAGTTCGCCTCCAAGCTGAACCATGACATGGTCACCTTCAACGGCCTCCACATCTCCCGGTGTGACCTCAAGCACCAGATCATGGGCCGCGAGGAGCTGAAGGCGGCCAGCTGCGACCTGCAGATCACCAACGCCCAGACCAAAGAAGGTGCGCGGGGGCGGCGGGCGCGGGGCCTCGGGCACCGCCCGGCTGGCGGCGTCGCAGACCACCCTGTGTCGGCCGTGGCCTGTGGGAGCCGCGCTCTGCTCTTTGTGGGTCATCCCCACGTAGCGTGAGTCAGGCTGGGGCCCATGCCGCCAGCATGCGGCAGGACCGGGAGGGCAAGCGGCGCTGGGCATTAAGTGGGGTGGGAAGCCATAATGCGATTCGGCCACCATCGGTAGCTGTGACTTGTGTTGGGGGCCTCACAGAGCTGTTCTTTTGTAGTTGCTATTCTGACAACTACCTTCAGATCTGTGTTGTAGACATGGAGCTAGGCGTAGAAGAGTACGTGGTTGATGTGTGACATACGGCGCCATCCCATACAGGGGATGCCTGCTGATAGTGCTTTAAAACAGAGAGAGATCTTTGCATTTTAAGCTTACTCAGTCCAAGTGTCTCAGGTAGTTGGCTTTTTTTGTTTGGGCCTTATGTAAAAGGTCAGAAGGCTTTCCTCCTCTTCAGAAGACTAACAGGGTGCAAGCCAAGGCAAAGCATGGAGAGCTTCAGGCACACGCTGTTCCTGAAAGGCTTTTCAAGGCTGTCTTCCTAAGTAATTTCGTTTGGGCCTCTCTGCTCTGCAAAAAGGGAATCGATCGAACGAATTCACGTCCCTTTTGTTAATTCAAACTATATGATTAGCTTAAGAGGGGAGATACCACTTGAGTTTGAGCCAATTCTGCCCTACTTGTGAAAGCAAGCTCAAAAAAACCCCAAAATGTCTGTGATCCAAATTCTAGCACTGCCAGTTCTGTTTCCATTTAAATGTAAAGCCCTGAGCAGCTGAGAAGTGTGGTTGTTGATGGATTAAGCTCCAAGAAACAGGCAGAGGCGGCAGGCTCTCTTCTGTGTTCTGTCAGGCTTGAGCACTGGCAGCACAGGTGACTGGTTTTTAGTTAACAGCTATGAAAGCAATGGCGCAGAGTTCTCGTGCTTTAGCTAAGTGCCTGTTTGGTTGCAGGGCAAGCTAGTCAGACTTTAGAATCTGGTTTAGGCAGGTGAGACTTTGCTGTGGTTTGTTTTTCTCCAAAGATCTATGGGTTTTGTAGCCTAATGGAAGCAAAAGCAACTTTAAGCTAGGTCAGGAAAGAACCTCGTGCATTAGCAGACTCTCCTTTAGTGACCTTTGAGTCCATTTTGCTGTTGGCATTCAAACTGTTTTAAAAAAAGGAAAAAGATTTTGCTGCTTGTGTTTGATTCTCAAACCCCAAGATTTCTTGAAATATACTGTTAGTGTGTTGAGACGATGAAAGCGTGATGTTACATATAAAATTTTGCTTTTGTATCTGTAAAGGGATTCTGCGAAGTGCTACGTAATTACATATGAACATGCATTCTTACGAATTGACTGATGTTTTTCTCTGTATTTATGTTGTTTTCAGAATACACAGATGAGAATGCCCTGATTCCTAAGAACTCATCGGTAATTGTTAGAAGAATCCCTGTCGGAGGAGTTAAAGCTACCGGCAAAACCGATGTTATGTAAGTATCCATAAAGCATTGTATTCTTTGTTAGGGGTTTCAGTGTGTTAACTTTTTTTATGGATATTAGTTTACAGAGGCGTTCTTTCTTGTTAAAGCTGCTGTTAATTTTTATTGGCATGGGGTAGATTTTAATGTGTCTGTCCGAAAGTGGACTTACATTTTTAGGCCTGCTGGGACATGGGGTTCGAACTCCAACCATGGTGACTTTTAAGATTATTCTATTGGGTTTGTTCTTGGGGTTGATTGTTCTGAGACCCAAGTTGTAGATCCTGTTTCCTCGACGTGCAGAGATTCCTTATTATATGTGTTTGCTTTTATGGCTTTTATAGTAAAGACAGATACGCATTGTAGTGTAAACGCATACTTTGTTCCCGTCTCAGAAGAGCCTGATTCTCAGTGTTTGACTATTTCTGGTATTTGGGGGGGATATGGCAGGTATTCTTACGCCCCAAATCTGGGTTTTTTGCATACTAGCTATAGAGGAAAGACCAAGGTTTACCAGTTGGCGAACGATGCAAACAAGAAGTTCCATTCGTAAGCGATTCCTATGCGTTTCCTCAAGACAATGTCCGTTTCAGGCAAGAGAAAAAGAACAGTATCCTAAAGTGTATTGCCTTTTGTGCAAGTACGATGAAGGAATAGTTAATCCTTTCCAAACTTGAAACTCAGTAAGCAGTTTAGCACATTACCAAATGTTACTAGTTATCTTGCTACGTCTGTTTTTACCCTAAGCTGGTATCTGTGCTCCGGGTTTTGGTTCTGTATTCCTAAGATTTACGGAGGACAGAGAATCAGGTGTATTGATTAAAATTACAGCTATTCCAATGCAATGCTGACTAGAGGATTACTGCTGTCATTTATGTATTCATACAGTCCAGTTCTATATCAGCTACATTAGCATTGTTTGAACGGTCATGTTTTCCAGTCGCCTTAAAGATAGGTCTCTCCACCACAATTAGTAGATATTATTAGCTTGTGGTTTTGCCATGTCTTTCTAATGTTGGTTCTCAATAAATCAAGTAGACGGAGGAGTTACACTGTGTCTCGAACAAAGAGTACAGCAGCCTCCCGGTACCCACGAGGCATCTGCAAGCAAAAAACCCTGAATTTATGTGGCTCTGCATCTCAACTTTGGGCGTATTCCTGCAGTAGTTGTTGCAGTGTTTTCAGGCACCCTCTAGTAATTCTGGACACCGCAGCACTGTGCTTATAAACATGGCCTTGTTTTGGGGGTTAATTTAAACACGTCTGCTTAGTGCTGTCTTGTCAGTGCATCCTCTGTTTCGGGCACCCTCTCCTGGTATTGTAATGCTGCCCTAAAATGAGAGGATAGATGCGGCTAGCATCAAAGGTCAGATACATACCTGTATGTATAAGGGGATAAGGAAGGAACGGCACCGCTGTTCTAGCGCTGAAAATTAACCAGGCAGATTAGCTTTCTAGTCTTTCAGCTGTGAACATTGCAGAAACAACTGGTAGAGTGGTGGACGTTTGGGAATGATGAATGTATGCTGTAATGGTGGAGAGGCCTTCAAAAATGCGTTACTCTCCTTTTAGTACGCTCTTGAAGGTAAATGTATGAAGAATCCATGCTGTGGTAATCTAAAGGATGTCCTTGTCCTTCCTCAACTTCAGGAGGTACGTGGCTGTCGTTGCGAGCCTGGTGGTGTTCTAGCAGTGGCAGGGAGCGTGCGCCTTTCTATTTGTACACCAGTTGCACAGCAGCCTTTGAATTGCCTCTGCTCATGGGACACTTTGGATGATGTGTGAATTGTTTGTTAACGACATCAATGGTTGCATGGCTGATTCATGATGAGTAGCGTGCAGATACAGATCAATGAGTATGTGGAATCTCAGCAAGTTTTCAAATTTAATAAATATTTCCTAAAATATCGTAGCATTTTCAAGATTATCTTGAAGCAAATTCTGGCAACCAAGACCTTTTTTTTTTGTCACAGGTCTCCTAAATCGCACAAAGGCCTAGGACCTGCTTTCAGGTGACATTTCTACTACTGTTTTTAGTCCATATAGCATATGTAACACATTTAGTGTTTTGGCACTTTCATGGCTAAGATATCTGAACACAGTGCTTGGGCTTCCACAGAGAAACACTGTTCTAAAGACGATGCTGCTGACATTGTTGTTATTTGTCAGATGACTGATTTTTTTCACTTAAGTACAGGTGCACTTGGAAGTGTCTAGACTATCACTGTTCTTTCTTAGAAACTAAAGGACTCCATCTGGTACCTATTTGTAATACTAGCGATACACAGATTGGCTAAAGTTACCTTCGTATTTTGATGGTTGATTATTTATGAACACAAAACTGTAGTACAGACTTCCTGGTTTTGATACTTATGTAGCAGAGACAAACTATCTGAGGACTTCCCCTTGCACGGTCGTGTTCTATATCTGTAAGCCTTAGAGTAATTTGTGACAAAGTAGAAATGGGATTCTGGGGGGTTTTTTTAGTTGCACTGAATGTACCAAGAGAGAACGGTTTATGTATATGAATAAATTTCCACATTCACTAGACTATCAGAACATAAAGTTTTGATGTTCAGGTTTTATAATCTGTTTTCAGTGCTTTATGTTTTTGGTACAAGTGCTGTATTTGAAGTTCTGATCACCTTTATTTCTTCTTCTAGAAGTCAAACTGAGCCAGTAAGTGGAACATCAAAAGCAGTATGTAAAAACACAATCTCACACTTTTGCTGCACGCTGCACTTAAGGTAGCCTTGGATTAATTTTCCAAACATTAACTTAATAGCTTTTCCAGTAAAACATAGTATATGTTGTAAATACAATGTATTTGATTCAGCATAGTAGAAACGGAGTAATGCCATCATTTGCACAGTTCTATCTAATATGAATATTGGTGTTTGTGCCTAGTAATGCATTGTATTTCATACTGGATATGCTAGACTATTTCCTGAACGACTTTGTGTTGTACAGATAATGTACAATCGTTTTTAGATCACGTAGGTTCAAGGTTTGCACAACTGAACATGGTTTTTGAAAATGTTATCAAAAACCACTGAGAAACCATTATTGTTAAACTTGGTACTGTTTCTTACTTTTGACTTGGGGGTTCAAACAAATACCAAAACCAACATGTCCCACACGTTTTGAGGACAGTTCTGTGCAGCTAAATGCTTCCTTTTCATGTCCTTAAAGACTTGGGTATTTGTTCCTGAAACTGTATAATTGAAGCGATATTGTTTGAGTGCATAACTGAGTGCATAACTGTCTTTAATAGATTGCTGTGAATTTAAATATCGTTGCTACACAAAGTGGTATTCTAAAGTTCTACATTTGACCTTTCCGCTTTATCAGATGAAGCAGTTTAGTTTAATAGTTTGTCTGCAAATGAAAATACGTAAAACCCAGTGTACAAATTTTGGCACAAGGTTAGAGCCTGGTGCATTTGTAAAGGGTAAAATCCCTGTCATTTTTCTTAACCTCCGCCTGCAGTACGTTTTTGGATCTGGGTGACTTCAGGGCTGGATGCTGCTTTAATTTCCCAAAGGCTAAGCTTTTCTTTAGGATACTGCCACTTTGAATTTACATTTGGAAAAGGGGCAGCGTTTTTCTTCAGGTTTGAAGACACTGTCGTTCTGCTGCTAAAACAGAAATAAGTAACACAAGGAAATACTTGGCTGATTAGTTTACAAACCACACTGAAAAGAAGTTTCCTGTAGTGATGCTTCCTTTTCAAATAAATATTTTTTAAAAATCCTTTTTAGCTGAAAATTGATAGCTTCCTTACCCCTTCGACTTTTAAGCAGCTGTGAGCATTTGACAAGGGTCCCTCTCTGAGATATTCTGGAGCAATAAGTTGATCTCCAGCAGGTTTGGTTAGTTTAGCTTCTTCTCCTTAACCACATAGGCACTCTTAAGCTGTCACAGGTTTGGACTTTGTTTTGAACAAATACCAACTACACTAGGTTGGAAATGGCTCTTTCAGTGACACTCGGAGGATATAGTGCAGACTGTCAGACTACAGTAGAGGTTAACTATTGCTCTGTTTTTGATTGTAGAACTTGAATGTGAGTTTAATTTTTTGTGAACAGATTGATGACTCTTCTGCATCTATTTCTCTGGCCCAGCTGACTAAGGTACATATATATTCCTAAAAAAAAGTGTTTGCTTTGTATTTTTAAATCTTATACTGTGATCTATAGCTGGAGAACTGTTGTCATGTGAACAAACCTTTAATTTAATTTTTAATAATTTAAAGTATTTCTTTTAACTTTAAAATGTGTGTATATTTTGATACTATCCTGGTAAAGAGTAGTTGCCAGTTTGGGAAGATAGAAGGGGGAGGACCTTATCAGCCGCAACGTAATGTTGCAGTATTACTCATCTTCAAGACACAAAGAAGAAGCACTTCAGAAGCTGTTTACCGTTTCTCATACTTTTCGTTCATTTTGCATTGGAAACTAACACAATTTTCACAGAAGAATTTAATTGGCTGTAAGTGACGGACATTTCAGGGGGGTTTGCAAGAGCCAAAATAGAAGCGTTTCTGGAACACGGACAACTGCATGGCTATTTTTGAATTTCTAGGCACTTCAGTTATAGATCCATGCTTTGAATGCTGCACAATTTCATACACTGTAGTATATATACAGTGGACAACACAATCTAATTTGTTTGATCGCAGACTGTGTAAATTGTGTAAATGCACCTAATTGTTTACAGGAAAATACTGATGCGTATGTGTGGCATATTAGCAAACGTGACCTTCTGAAACTGTTGTAATGCCATGTTTTGCTATGGAACTGCTTGCATTTTTTGCTCAACAACATGTAACTTTGTCTGGGAAAGCACTAGGGATTGCACTTTGTGAAAAGGCGTAGTGCTAGCCAATTAAATTACTAGTCTTTAAAGTTACAAAGATTAGAGAAGGCAGGGCCTAATGCAGAGGAGCTAGCTCTTTCTTCTGAAAATAAAGGCTGGAGTTCCTTTCCCAGAAAGAAAAATCTCTTCCCACTGGTAACTTCTTCCCTCTCTCACTGCAGAAATTAAATTGTGGACATTTGGTAAGAAAAAAAAAATAGTTTGGAAGGTAGCCACCAGGAGAAATTGGTCTCTGTTAGCGCTGTCCCTAAACATGTCCTTGGTTCTGTAAACTCAGGTGAAGTTTTACTCTAAAATGTGAAAAACTGTCCAAGTGGTGTACACATTTAAGCTTTTGAGAAAATGTAAGTATTTCAGAAAAATAGAGGAACATAAGATAAAGCAGCTCCAAACGGTTCCTTACTCTAACCTCCTCAGTGCAGACTGGCTTAGCATGGAGGCAATGTGTTGTAAAAAGTTTTCTGTTTTATTATGCATTAAATGCCATCTTGAATTTTGGTCTATTCCTAGTAATGTCTTGTGGGTTTTGGATGTGTTTTGTAAACCGCTTGGGTTCAAACAAATTAGTCAAGTATCTGTAAAGTCTTCTGCAAATGTTAATGGAAATGACTTCATAGATGTCGATCTGGATTATGTTACAGTTGAGAAAAAGCTGTGTATATGAAACAGCCCTTTAACAAAATGCTGAAACAAGTTGGTTGCTTTTGTGAATGAATGCATCTAAAACCAAAACCATGAGTGGTTGATCTGAATGATAGGTGCTTGAGGGTCCAAATCATTTACAGTCACTCCCTTAGACCCTGCTTGTATCTGTACTAGTGTGTAATAAAAACATTTGAACAAATACTACTTTAAAAAAATCAGCTGGCTTCAATAATTTGAAGATCCAGTTCTGCATAACATTTATATTACAATTTGTATGTTAAAAGGACACGGTCAACTGGAAAAAAACTGCAGGTTTTGCTTATTGTAGTTAACTTGCTTCCTATGAAGAAGTTAGTGGGGGGGAACATGAAGAGCCTAAGGTTTTGGGTGCCCAGGAATGCTCTTTTCAAGTAGGTTAACAGGCACATAAACATCCTGTGATGATGTAAGGACTCCCCAGAACATCTTTTGGACAACTCTGTTTCATATGAGCAGCTGTTTTCATGCAACCTCAGCTGGCGTTGTGCTGCTCTTTACGGGGTTGGGTGAGTGGTGTTCTCTTTGGCAGTGTGGGCTTAAATGTGTTTCTAATGTATGTGTCAAATAATTACCTGTTAAACAGAGTGCCAATCTGGCTGAAGCCAATGCTTCCGAAGAAGATAAAATAAAAGCTATGATGCTACAGTCTTGCCAGGAATATGATCCAATCAAGTAAGTGTTGATAATGTCAAATCTGTTCTTTGAAGATTATGGAAAAATTGTAGAGAAGTTTGTTTTAACGAGAGAGACACGTGCATACCTTTTTCTTCTTTGCCCCAAACCCTTTTAGTTACATGAAGAAACCCTGGGGTCCACCTCCACCATCATCTGCTTGCTTTCGTTGCGGAAAACCTGGCGACTGTATAAAGAACTGCCCAACAAATGGGGTAAGACTGTGGGGGACTTCTGGTGTTACTTAGCTTTTCATTTTTTTACCTTGGCAGTTACGTAACAAATCCATGAATACTCATATTAAGAATTGTTTCTCTTGGGGTGAAAGACAGAGGTTCATAGGGCAATGTTGCAAAGCCCTTCAAAATCCAAGGGAAACCTGGCATTATAAATGTAAACTTTTCTTTTTTGTAGGTCATAGACATTAAGTATGTCCACAGATCTTGCTCTGTGAACTTTCATGCATATTTTTATATATTTCAATATTACTGGAAATGTTTCTGGTTTTAACTCTGTTTAATGACAGTTCACAGTTTTTAGTATTTCATGTAAAACCAAGATGTTTCTGTTGACCCCATCTATTGAATATTTGTGCTCTGAATTGCGCTTTGGAGGAGGAGCGGGTTTGTATCTCTTTTCTGAGTGGATGGTGAGCTAAGGGATATTTCACCCTTAAAGAACCTGAACTTAAGCCAAAGAATGGAATGAGTTCAAAACACTGCTCAAGCCTTTGGAACATCCTGGCTATATTCATTTAGGAAAATAAGTATTTTAGTCGAGCAACCCTTATGCTGGGTAAAAGGAGAGGATTAAAGGCTTTTGCTGCTTAAAATAATCATTGAAATGTCATTTTAAGTGTGGGTCTTAAAAGGAGATATGTCTGCATTTCTTTTCTTAACAGGACAAAAATGTTGAGCCTGTTCCCAGAATTAAAGAGCACAGGAATTCCAAGGAGTTTCATGATGGAGGTGAAAGACCCCAATACAAAGGGTGCTATGCTGACAAACACTGGAAAATACGCAATACCAACTATTAATGCGTAAGTATGGAATTAATTGGACTGGCCAAAAAGTGAGCGAGAGAAACCATGCGTGCATGTCTGAGTGGCTATGCAACCAAGTTGGCCAGCATCTGTAATTACGGGGCAGGAAGCACTGTCATTGTGCTTAACCATAGAATCTGGGATACTTTTGAATATTAAAATAGGGTGGTCCTGCTGTTCGTGCCCCTGGAAGTTGGTCAAACGTGTGGTATGCTAAGAATCTGTATTTCTGCAAAACATTTCAGTAGTGTTTGCAGTGGAGTCGTTCTCTCTGAAAGCTCGTTTTGCTTTTGGTTTATGTTTCAAAGGCTTCTTGCAAAATTTAACAAGTAGCTGTTGGACTTAGATTTCCGCCCCCTCTGACTTTTATCAAATCCCATGTGTGAAACAGACTGAAGTTTTCCTGTTGCTATAAACTAAGAAAATACTGCTGTGTGCTGACAGGAGTGGCTGTTTTAAAATGCACTTGGTAGCACTTCTGTGTTTCTGTCATGGATCTCGTTTTGTAGGAAATAGACTTCTTCCATTTATAAAATGTAGTTACTCGGAGACGAACTTTACCCTGAGCCTGCAATTTACATTTACCCTCTGGCAAAGGAGAGGTGGGATTCATTTCTCTCATAGAAAATGATATAGCCAACTCTGGTGACTTACTGTGGTCTGCAACAAACGGATAGTTAGGCATTTAATCCACATTCTTCTCCACGGGAGAGTTGGTTAAAACCTTCAGAACTCAAGCCTACTAATGGTTTTTTGAGATGTCTATCAGGTTCCCGTACAAAGACAACCAGCATTACCAAGTCTTCTGGGCCCCCAAGGACAAGCAATACCCACAACTGGTGTCCTAGTTTCGGCAGGGATAGGGTTAAATTTCTTCCTAGTGCTGTGTTTTGGATTTAGTATGAGGAGAATGGTGATAACACACTGATGTTTTCAGTTGTTGCTAAGTGCCCTCCTAGTCCAAGGACAGTTCCCGTGCCTACTGACTGAGCTAGGTACACAAGATGGGAGGGAACATAATCAGGACAGCCAGCCCAGCTGGCCAATGGGGTATTCCATGCCATGTGACGTCATGCTCAGTATATGAACGGTAGGCGTGATCCAGGAAGTACCGATCGCTACTTGGTTATCGGTCAGCGCGGGTGGTGAGCAATTGCATTGTGCATCACTCATTTTGTATATTCTATCATTATTTATTATCATTATTCTCCCTTTTCTGTTCTATTAAACTGTCTTTATCTCAACCCACGAGTGCTTCTCACTCTTACCCTTCCGATTCTCTCCCCGTCCCACTGGGGGGGCGGGGGGAGTGAGTGAGCGGCTGCATGGTATTTGGCTGCCTGCCAGGTTAAACCACGACACTGGTAAGTAACTGTAACTTCAGAATTTCCTTAAAAAAATTACCTTCAGAGGAACTGAATGGGATTTCTTTCTTTTTCCTCTCCCCACTCCAAAAGGTCATCCAATGAGAGCCAGTCCAGTTCGCTCAGCAGGTGGCAGACCAGGCTGGGAAGTGTAAGTATTCTACAGAAATTCAATAGATGACTCCTTGTCACCTGTTAAAAGAGGCTGTATAACGCATAACTTATACAACAGCTGATTTATAATGAAGCAAGTATGCACAGATAGTTGTGGAGAATCCAAGTGGTAATTAATTTTTAAATGGCTTCATTTGAATTGGCTTTTACAAAGGGCATCTGTGCTTCCACTAAGGTTATTTAAAATAAAACTCCGGTACATGACTGAAAACAGGACTCTGAGAAATGAACGCTTTTTGAGGAAACCATAATTGCCTATAAAAATTAAAGATAATTAAAGGATCAGATGGAAAGCCACCTTTTCCATTACTGGCTGAATAGGGCTGAAGAAATTGATTTCCCAATAGGAATCAGCCTCCAACATTCTTTTTTTAACAACTTAGTTGATACTGCATGAGCAAATGGTTGGAAAAGTCAACACTGTTCTTTTATGACAATTTTGAATTTCTTCAATTTAGTCATCTCACATAGCCAAGACGCTTTCTCTCAGTTGGAGACAGAGGAGTCTGTTTTACCTATTACTGCAGCGTCAAGCTAGTCCTTCCTTTCGCTATATGTTTGTTATAGACAGATTGTAAGAGTGCATTGTGTTTATAAAATCTTAAAGGTAAATCAAAAGAAAAACCAGGATCCATCCCACAGGTTGTCTGATATCTCCAATTCAGTCAGCAAGAAAACAACAATTCAGGGACAGGACCAGGCCAAATACCTCATGATGAGGCAACAACATAGGAAGCGTATGTGGAAGAAGTTAAAAGAAGTTCCAGAGAAGATTAGTTAATATCTGTGCAGTACTTGGAAGATCAGAAGTGTGATGTATTAAGTATCAAGGAGTGGCAGAGGAGCAGTGGGCACTTGGCCCACGGGAGATGGGAGTCTCTTTCAAGTGTGGGCAGCCTCCATCCACAGGTGCAAAGCTGAGTATAAGGAGAGAAGACTGAATGAACTGTTGGGGGTGAGGATGTGGAAGGCAAGTATGAGGATCAGGAAATGAGCGTAGTCTCTAATGAACAGAAAGCAGGGAGAAAAATGCTTAAGTTGGCAGGATGCCATTGGCCTCCCTTATCTAGGGAGGAGTTTTACAGAGAACAACGGAGACTTAAAGAGGAGGAAGTATTTGGCTCAATGAAGTTGCCTTGTTTTTCACGTTTGTATTTCAACAGCATATCGGACTGCAGTTACACTAAAGTGCATCTGACATAAGGAAAAATGACAGTGTTTTTTCCAATAGAATTTTTCGTTGCAGATAGTAAGCATGCATAACTAAAACAAGACAAATGGAATTGAAAAATGTTATCAAATTCCTCAATTTGCAGTAGCATTATGTCAGCAGCTGAAAGAAGCTTTGACATAAGCGTATGGAGAGGAGAAAAAACCCAAACCAAATTTGGGAGGAAAAAAATTGGGGAGAATGACTGTTTTGAATTAACTTCATTTCTTTTTCTGTGTGTTGTGGTTTTTTCCAGGTCCAAGTCTCCTTATAGTGCTTCACCTTACTCTACAAGTTCGTCTACCTGCTCCACATCAAGATCAGGTTCTTCCCGCACTCGCTCCTACTCTCGCTCATTTAGTCCTTCCCATTCTCGTTCCTACTCGCGATTGCTGCCGTATCCAAGAAGAGGCAAAGGGAAGAGGCGTAACTATCGTTCTAGGTCAAGGTCACATGGTTATCAGCGTTCAAGGTCAAGGTCACCCCCATACAGAAGATGCCATTCACGGTCAAGGTCTCCAGTATTTAGAGGCCAGTCTCCCACTAAACAGACTATACCTCAAGGGGAAGGAGGAAGGGAGTATTTTAACAGATACAGAGAAGTTCCACCATATGATCTGAAAGCTTACTATGGCAGATCTCTTGACTTTAGAGATCCATTTGAAAAGGCAAGGTACCGGGAATGGGAAAGGAACTACAGAGAATGGCATGGAAAGTTTTACAAGGGCTATGCTGTTGGCGCTCAACCTCACCCTCCAGTAAACAGAGAGAACTTTTCTCCAGGTAGGTTTGGTCCACCTGGGACCAGACAAGAGAATTCACCATATGCTCGGGGACGTAGGGAGGATTATCCTGCTTGGCAGAGCCACCAAAATCACAATATAGCTGGAAATTACCCTGAAAAACCTTCTGAAAGAGAGAGCCATGGCATCAAGGATCCTACAAAATCAAAAGAGAAGGAGGTGAAAAATCCACTGGGAGATGGCCAGGGAAATAAGCATAAAAAGAGAAGAAAAAGGGATGAGGATGAAGGATTTCCCAATACTGAGTTGTTAGCAGGTGCGAGAAAACCAAGAGAGCCAGTTTCAGCAGAAGACGTTAAAATGGACTCCCTGTTCATGGTCCCAAGCAGAGATGATGCCACCCCTGTGAGAGATGAGCCTATGGAAGGAGATTCTATTGTTTTCAAGCCGATGTCTGAAAAGGAGAAAAAAGAGAAGGATAAGCCAAAAGCAAAAATTGACAAGACAAAGCGGAAAGTAGAAGTGGCTGTTCCTCCTAAGACAGACAATATAATAAAACTAGCTAAAGCTTCCTCGAACGGAAATCTCCTCGAACGGAAGAGAGAAAGCAAGAAGAGAGAAGGGAAGAGAGAAAGCAAGGATTTAAAGAACCTGACTTGCTGCCCTGATATTGCTCATTTACATCAGTTATAGTGTTTGTGATTAAGTTTAGGGTTAGGGTTAGGGTTAGGGCTCAGTGTTACGGTGAGGGTTAGGTTTAGGGTTAGGGTTAGGGTTATCGTTAGGGTTAGGGATAGGGTTGGGGTTAGGATTATGGTTAGGGTTTAGGGTTAGGGATCGGGTTAGGGTTTCATTTTACGGTTAGGTTTAGGGTTAGGGTTAGGGCTTAGGGTTACGGTTAGGGTTAGGGTTAGTTTTAGGGTTAGGGTTAGGGTTTGGGTTAGGGTTTAGGGTTAGGGTTTAGGGTTAGAGTTAGGGCTGGGGTTCGGGCTGGGGTTCAGGGTTAGGGTTAGAGTTCGGGATATGGGTTAGGGTTAGGGTTAGAATTAGGGTTAGGGCTTATCATTAGGGTTATGGTTAGGGGTTGGGGTTAGGGTTAGGGTTAGGGTTAGGTTTAGGGTTAGGCTTAGGGTTATCGTTAGGGTTAGGGAGAGGGTTGGGGTTAGGATTATGGTTTGGGTTTAGGGTTAGGGATCGGGTTAGGGTTTCATTTTACGGTTAGGTTTAGGGTTAGGGTTAGGGCTTAGGGTTACGGTTAGGGTTAGGGTTAGTTTTAGGGTTAGGGTTAGGGTTTGGGTTAGGGTTTAGGGTTAGGGTTTAGGGTTAGAGTTAGGGCTGGGGTTCGGGCTGGGGTTCAGGGTTAGGGTTAGAGTTCGGGATATGGGTTAGGGTTAGGGTTAGAATTAGGGTTAGGGCTTATCATTAGGGTTATGGTTAGGGGTTGGGGTTAGGGTTAGGGTTAGGGTTAGGTTTAGGGTTAGGCTTAGGGTTATCGTTAGGGTTAGGGAGAGGGTTGGGGTTAGGATTATGGTTTGGGTTTAGGGTTAGGGATCAGGTTAGGGATTCATTTTAGGGTTAGGGTTAGGGTTAGGGCTTAGGGTTATGGTTAGGTTTAGGGTTAGGGTTAGCGTTTGGGTTAGGGTTTAGGGTTAGGGTTTAGTTTTAAGGTTAGGGTTAGGGTAAAGGTTAGTGTTAGGTTTAAGGTTAGAGTTAGGGCTGGGGTTCAGGGTTAGGGTTAGAGTTTGGGATACGGGTTAGGGTTTGGGGTTAGGGTTAGCATTAGGGTTAGGGCTTATTAGGGTTAGGGTTAGGGTTAAGGTTAGAGTTAGGGCTGGGGTTCAGGGTTAGGGTTAGAGTTTGGAATACGGGTTAGGGTTTGGGGTTAGGGTTAGGGTTAGGGTTAGGGTTATGGTTGGGTTTATGCTTATGGGTTAGGATTTCAGTTTGGGTTAGGGTTAGCATTAAGTATTAGGATTAGGTTTAGGGTTAGGGTTGCAGTTTAGTTTTAGGGTTAGGTTTCGCATTAGGGTTAGGGTGAGGTCTCACGGTTATGGTATTAGGTTTGTGATAGCGTTAGGGTTAGGGCTTAGTGTTATGGTTAGGGGTTACATTGGGTTTACGCTTATGGGTTAGGATTTCAGTTTGGGTTAGGGGTAGCATTAATTTTTAGGGTTAGGGTTTAGGTTTAGAGTTGCGGTTTAATTTTAGGATTAGGTTTCGCATTAGGTTTAGGGTGAGGTGTTATGGTTACGGTATTAGGTTTGGGGTAGCATTAGGGTTAGGGTTAGAGTTAGGGTTAGGGTCATTAGGGTTCAGGTTGGGGTTCAGGGTTAGGGTTAGGGTTCGGGATTACGGTTAGGGGTCGGGGTTAGGATTAGCGTCAGGGTTAGGGCTTAAAATTAGGATTAGGGGTTAAGGTTAGGGTTATGGTTGGGGTTAAGGTTAGGGTTATGGTTGGGGTTAGGGTTAGGCCTAGGGTTATCATTGGGGTTAGGATTATGGTTCAGGTTTAATGTTAGGGATAGGGTTATGGTTTCGTTTTAGGGTTAGGGTTAGCGTTAGGGTTAGGGCGTAGGGTTACAGTTAGGGATAGGCTTAGCGTTAGGGTTAGGGTTTGGGGTAGGGGATAGGGTTAGGGTTTAGTTTTACGGTTAGGGGTAGGGGTAGGTGTAGGGGTAGGGTTATGGCGATGTCTTAAGATTACGGTTTGAGGTTGAGTTAGCATTAGGGTTACGGTTAGAATTAGGGGTTCGGTGTTATGTGAGGGTTAGTTTTATGGTTCCGTTTAGGTTTAACGTTAGGGTTATGCCAAAGTGTTAGTGTTACGGTTTGGTGTTAGGGTTAGGGTCACGGTTTGGGGTTAGGGTTAGCGTTAGGATTTTGTTTTAGGGTGAGGTTTCGCCTTAGGGTTAGGGTTAGGGCTAGGGTTAGCTTTATGATTCAGGTTAGGCTTAAGGTTAGGTTACGGTTAGGGTTAAGTGTTCGGTTTAGGGTTAAGTGTTAGGCTTAGGGTTAGGGTTAAGTGTTAGGTTTAGGGGTAGGGTTAGGGTTAAGGTTAGAGTTAGGGTTAGGATTAGAGTTAAGGGTTAGAGTTAGGATTCAGTGTTAGGGTTAGGGTGAGGTCTTAATGTTACGCTTAGGGTTTACAGGTAGCGTTAGGGTTAGGTTTAGGGTTAGTGTTAGCGTTAAGGTTAGGGTTAGGGTTTAAGATTGGGTTCAGGGTTAGAGATAGGGTTCGGTATTGGGGTTAGCGTTAGTATAAGGGTGAGGTCTTAGTGTTACAGTTAGGGATTACGGGTAGCATTAGGGTTACGGTTAGAGTTGGGGTTAGGGTCATTACGTTAAGGTTAGGGTTGGGGTTCAGGGTTAGGGTTTGGGATTAGGGTTAGGGTTCGGGGTTAGGGTTAACATTAGGGTTAGAGCTTTATGATTCAGGTTAGGCTTAAGGTTAGGTTAGGGTTAGGGTTAGGGTTAAGTGTTCAATTTAGGGTTAAGTGTTAGGGTTAGGGTTAAGGTTAGAGTTAGGCTTAGGACTGGAGTTAAGGGTTAGAGTTAGGGTCCAGTGTTAGGTTTAGGGTGAGGTCTTAATGTTACGCTTAGGGTTTCCGGGTAGCATTAGGGTTAGGTTTAGGGTTAGTGTTAGGGTTAAGTTTAGGGTTAGGGTTTAGGGTTAGGATTGGGGTTCAGGGTTAGAGTTAGGGTTCGGTATTGGGATTAGAGTTAGTATTAGGGTGAGGTCGTAGTGTTATGCGTAGGGTTTACGGGTAGCATTAGGGTTAGGTTTAGGGGTTAGGGTTAGGTTGGGGTTCAGGTTTAGGGTTAGGGGTCAGGATTAGGGCTAGAGTTCGGGGTTAGGGTTAGCATTAGGGTTAGGGGTTAACGTTAGGGTTAGGCGTTAAGGTTAGAGTTATGGTTAGGGGTTAGGTTTAGGGTTAAGGTTAGGGTTATGTTTAGGGTTAGGGTTAGGCTTAGGGTTAGCATTAGTTTTACGGTTGGGTTTAGGATGGTTCGGGTTTAGGGTTAGGGATAGGGTTAGGGTTAGAGTTAGGGTTAGGTTTACGGGTAGGGTTAGCATTTGGGTTAGGGTTCGGGTTAGGGTTGGGGTTCAGGTTTAGGGTTAGGTTTCGGTGTTAGGCTTAGGGTAAGGGTGAGGTCTTAGTGTTATGCATAGGGTTTACGGGTAGTGTTAGGGGTTCGAGTTAGGGTGAGGGTTTGGTGTTAGTGTTAGGATTGGGGTTCTTATTCTTGATCCTCTCTCCCTCTCTTTCTCTCTCTCGTTTTAATTACAAATTATTATTATTATTTATTATTATTATTATTATTATTGGTGTTATTATTGTTATTATTACTATTATTATTATTATTGGTGTTATTGTTGTTGTTGTTATTATTATTATTATTGTTATTATTGTTATTATTGGTGTTATTATTGGTAATATTATGGTATTATTGGTGTTACTATTATTACTGTTACTAGGATTACTATTATTGCTATTATTATTTTATTTCAAGTATTAAACTCTTCTTATCTCTACCCGTGAGTTTTCTTGCTTTTGCTCTTCTGATTCTCTCCCCCATCCCATTGCTGGGGGGAGGGCGAGTGAGCGGCTGTGTGGTGCTTAGTTGCCGACTGGGGTTAAACCATGACAGGGGTCCACCACAAAGATGGTTGCCATTCTGTCACATCCTCTGAGCTAAAACTGGCTCATCCTGGGACATGGTGCCCCCCACGCACGCAACCTGCAGTCCAGAAGTACCCCTGAAAAGACCTCGACGGCCTGCATTAACACACCGGCATGCACTTCAGATGTAAACACTGCCAAGTCATCTCTTATTTGCAACAGATACGGAGGACCAAATTCTGCAAATCTAGCCTTACTTCTACTGAAACTTTCCTTACAGACAGCTCATCTTCTCTTTTTGTAAACTCTAGTGAAGACCTGTTCTAGCGCAAAGGCTTGAACCCCGCCTACGGTGAAGAAGCCCCAGTTTTCTTTCCTCACTGCTGTCTTGCTTCCCAAAAATCAATCAATACCAAAAGCTCTGTGTGAACATTGCATAAAAAAGCCAATAGCAAATGCTTTTACTTGCTACTAGTTTTGTCAGGGAAGGAACTAGCTTCTCCCGCTAGTTTTGCTACAGTTTCATGACCTTTAAAGACGCCACTTCTTACCTCTGCTACGCCAATACAGCCTCACAGCTCAGCAAAATCATACTGCAGGTAGGAAACCTTCACCATACAAAGACAGGCACGCTACAGGAATACGTCACTCTCAAAGAACAGACTCTTGCAACCACTCCTCCCTTTGCTTAGCAAAGTTTAGGGCGCGTTAGAAAACAACAACAACAACAACAAAGCAGGGTTCTCTCTCACATTTTACGGAGCCCATGATATCAGCTGTTCAACATTAAGTCCAACTCCAGCCTGAACCCCAGAATAAGAAATGCCATCTTAAAATTTCTGGAAAAAGGGAGGGCTTTGAAGCGGCAAGACCAGAGAACGTTCACGAAAGCACCGTCATGGAAGTACACATCCCTTATCACAGACCAACTGCACGGTGACCTAAGTGAGTGACGTTGTCTGCTCATTTGCAGCTCAGGGTCTCTTTTTTCATTAGCGTCGAGCACGTAGGTTGGAATTGGAGCTGAGAAGAAAACCATATGCAGTCAGTCTGGTCTCGTTCAAGTTCACATTTACTAGGAATCACAGCAGGTCCCATCTGTCTCTCCAGACCCCACCACCACTTCTGTGCAGCGTCCCGAGGAGCAATAAGCGCAGAACAAGAAACCTTCCTTCAAAATAAGGCCCACAGCCTGCTCTTTCAACAGGACGCACAGAGCACCAGCTGAGAACAACCTCTGCTTTAACTATGCCTAGCTCCGCTGCCTACGTAAGGAGACCAGCTCCTAAATGATCCCTAGCCCTAAAACCACAGATCTTCCCTAGGGCAATGCTAAGGAAATACCAGAGCCCAGGGAAACCTGGTCACTCAGCTTCAGTTGACGGGGAGAAGGACAGTGGACTAGAAAGAGAAAAATATGATGAGAGAAAAGATAGAGGAGCTGAGAGAGAAAGAAAGGTATGGGGAAAAGGCTAGAGAGCTGGAGAAATCAAGAGAAATAGGGATGAGGAGCCCTGCAGAGAGATGGAGGAAGAAAAAGTAGGGTCAAGGAGCAGGACAGAGAGGCAGAGATGGGCGTGGGGAAGGAGAGGAAGAAGGAAGGGGGGGCTAGGGAAAGACAGGGACAGGGAGCAGGACGTCCAGATGGAGAAAGAGAAGGAAGGACAGGGAGCAGGACAAAGGGACTGAGAAATAAAGAGAGGGTCAGATCCTGATGGAGACCAAGAAGGGGGGGAAAAGCCAGCAACGGGCTGGAGGACAGAGACAGGGGAAGAGGAAAAGAGGACCGAGAAGCAGAAAAGAGGAAGAGAGAACAAATAAAAGGGAGAGCCAGCTGGACGGGGCAGGGGAGTACAACAAGAAACGATGGGACAGGCAGCGGGACAGAGAAATAAAGAAGAAACGATGGGGACAGGAAGCAGGGCAGAGGGACAGCGAGAGGAAAAAAGGGGCAGGGAGCAGGACAGAGGTAGAAGAAGAAGCTGCAGGAACAGAGGGGGAGAGAGAAGAAAAAGAAAGGTAGGAAGAAGGATGGGAGGCAGAGAGGGAAAGACAAGGAAAGGGAGTAGGACACAGATTGTCAGGGAAAGGCAAGGACAGGGAGCAGGACAGGGCGATACAGAGAGAGAAGAAAGGCACAGGGAGGCAGGACAAAGGGAAAGACAGGCAAAACTAAGGGACGGGGAGCAGGACACAGAAGGAGGTAAAAGAGCCTGGGCTGGGCAGCAGGACAGAGAGATGGAAGGAAAAAACAGCACTGGGCTGCAGGACAGAGATGGAGTGAGAAATAGCCGCGGCAGGGAGCAGGACAAAGTGAGGGCGGGGGGAACCTGAAAAGGGAGTAGGACAGAAAAATAGGGTGGGGGAGAGACAGGGAGCGGGACAGAGAAGCAGAGAGAGACTTAGAGGGCCAGGGAGCAGGGCAGAGAGATGGAGCAAGAAGGGGAACAGAGATGGGCGGCAGAACAAAGGGAAGGAGAGACAAGAACGGGGAACAGGGAGCAAGACAAAGGGACAGGAGAGGAAAAAAACAGTGACGGGTGCAGGACCGAGATGGAGGAATTTAAAAGAAGAGGCCAGAATGACAGCGAGAGAAAAAAGGAAGAGGGGGCAGGACACCACTGGAGGACAAAACCAGCTGTGATGGGCAGTGGAACAGAGAGACGAAGAAAGGAGAACTAGAGAGCGAGAGAGAGAGGAAAGAAGGCACAGCCAGCTGGACAGGGGGGTTTAGTGAGAAAGGGTGGGGCAGGGAATGGGACAGAGAGAAAGAGAGAAAAGAGAAAAAGGAGCGAAGGACAGCAAGAGAAAAAAGAGGACAGGGATCTGGACAAAGATGGGGAAAGAAGCAGCAGGAAAAGAGGAAGAGAGGCAGAAAGAGGGAGCCGGAGGCAGGAAGAGAGAGAGAACTAAGGGCTAGGGGCAGGATAGAGATCGCAAGAAAACCTGCGGTGGGCAGAAGAAAGGAGAGGGAGGAAAAAGGAATAGGGGCAGGGAGAAGGACAGAGTGACAGACAAGAATAACAACGAAGAGAAAGAGAGAAACAGGGACAGTGAGCAGCACAGAGGGATGAGGAAAGAAACAGAGGTCTCAGGAGCCCTGCAGAGAGATGGAGGAAGCGGGGAGGGGATGGGTCAGGGAGCAGCAGAGAGAGACAGAAGAGAGATGAACAGGAAGACGGACAGGGACAGTGGGATACAGCATGGAAAACCGCAGTGACAGTGAGCAGGGCGGGGGGGGAGGCAGAGAGAGAGAGAAGCAGAAGGAGGGAGAAGGGAAGACAAGGACAGGGAGCGGGACATACAGGCAGAGAGAGACAAAGCAGGACAGGGAACAGGCCAGAGAGACTGTGAAAAACAGAGCGGGATGCAGACCAGGACAAAGAGACAGAGAAGAAACAACAGCAATGTGCTGCAGGGCAGAGACAGAGGAAGGCAAAAAGAGGGACAGGGAGCAGGAGGGAGGGGCAGCAAGAAAAAGACAGGGGCAGGTAGAGCGACAGGGAAAGAGGGACTTGGAGAAGAGAGGACGGGGAGCAGAACACAGCAACAGAAGAAGAGAGGTATGGGGAAGTGAAAAAAATGACACAGAGGGAAATGGGAGGGGGGGGCTGGGAGGGACTGCGATGCAGAAGAGGGGTGACACGGCCCCGAGGGGCTGGGACTCACCGCAGCTCCCGCTCTCTGCACTGCCAGGCAAATGTTACAGTTCAAGCACTTCTTTCTCTGTCCGTCTGTCCTTTTCTCCCTTCCTCTTCGGTAGCTCCACCTGCGTGCCTGTCCTCACCTCAGCTGGGCCGCAGCTGGAGCAGAGCCCGCACCTCCCAAGACCAACATGGCTGCCCAGCAGCCCCGTGCCCCAGGCCTACAGCTCCCGGCATGCCCTGGGAACCATCATGGCCACGCGGCAGCCCGTGCCCCGGGCCTACAGCTCCCAGCATGCCATGGGGCGCGGCTTCCTGCTGCCTGGCCTGAGAGGCGGCTCAGGGCCACGCCAGGGCTGGGGCGCTGCTTCCTGGATCCCGTGGCAGCGATGGGCACAGGGACAGACTGCCAGATCCCGGGGCCAGGTACGTGTGCGGGCTGTCAGGGTCACCCCTGCCTGGTTTTTCCCAGCGAAGCCCCAGGAGGTGCCGAGGCTGCAGCCCTGGGGCCAAGGCTCCAGGAGCCGGGCATTTCTGCGGGCGCTGCTCCCTGCCAGGCCCCACCGCCAGCTGCCAGCTGCCTGGGGCTTCTCCCCGTTGTCTCCAGCTCTGCTTTCCGCCAGCGCCGGGGGCTCCGCAGGACATCTTGCCCACTCCCCGCCACCGTGCTGACCCACGTCTGCAGCTCGTCTGTGGTGTCCACGTCAGACAGCTCATTTGGGGGTGGCAGGTCTCTCCTGAAGCACCCTGGGAACGGGGACAGAGCAAACCCCATCCCTCCCTTCCGATCTTTGTCCCCAGGGAGACCCAGTGGAGACGGACCGTGTGCTGGAGAGCGTCCTGCAGGGAGGTGACAGCCGTTGGCAGAGAGGTGCTGAGAGCCACCTGACAGCAAAGGCGTCCAGTGGCCGCAGAGCAGCCCAGGTGAGCTGTGAGTTCCCCCGTGAGAGACCCTGCTCCCAGGGAGCACCTCCCCATAGAGCAAAGGCCGTATCCAGCCAGCTGGTGCTGGGTACGGCTACCCCAAGGGGTCTTTGCAGGGGGGACGGGGTCACCTGCCTGGTGGCTCTGACACAGACATGATGAGCTGAAGCCCTGTGGCCATGGCTGGCCGGTTCAAAGTCTCCGAGTGCCTCTGCCTTTCTCCCCAGGAGTGTCCAGCCTGGGCACTTTTTCAGGGCGTGACGGATGATGTGAAGATGGATGCTGGTGCTGTCCTGGTGGATCTTCCACTTGGGCACGGTGGGTACCCCCACTTCAGAGTTGTGGTGTCTGAGATCTGGGGCCACCTGAAGAGAGAGACCTCCAGGGAGTTTGTGTTCAATGTTTTGATATCTTGGGGCTACAATGTGCTAGGGATATGGGGCGCTAGGGTTCCAGCGTGCTAGGGTTATGGGGTTTGAGGGTTATGGGAGTTTACGCGACTTAGGATTAAAGCATGTTATTGTTATGGTCAGGATCTGGGTTTGCAAGCGCTGGGTTCCTGGGGTTAGGTTGGTTTTGCCTTATGTTGTGTTCTGGGTGGTCTTTTTTTTGGAAAGTCCTTTTGTAGCTTGCTTGCATTTTTAGGGTTTGGATAGGGGTCTTTGGTTTTTGTGTGATGTGTCTTCTGCTTGTTTTTTTGCTGTCCTTGTGGTTTGTGTTGCATTTTCTGTCTTGTAACCACCGTTTGTGGTCTAATCTGTGTGATCGGGCCGGGCAGTGTCACTTCTGTTGTGGTCCAGCTCATTTCCACTGAGTCACTAGGGAGGTGGTTAGGTATGGAGGGCTTGCAGTTTGCGGAGAATGACTGCCAGACGACCGACAGCCACTTCTGGGGTGTGGGAGGAGTTCGGGTCCATAGGTAATGACTGCCGGAGGACTAAGTGTACTTCTGAATTTGTGTGGACTCCCAGAGTAATGGTGGGATGCCACCAGCGGCACAGAAGGACAAGGGCTTCCCCAAGGGTACATGGCTTGTTGGTTATTGCTTTTGAGTAAGCAACTGAGTAATTTTGAGTAAGTCTTGTGAGGGGTAGTGGACTCAAGGGGAGACCTTGTGTTCCTCATCAGTGCCTCAGGGGTTTCCTGTCATTTTTTGTTTGTTTGCTTTTTGTTTGCTGTGCTGAATTTAAAAGGCTTATTGTAGCTCTTTGGATTTCTGTCCTTAAAGGAAGTCTCTAGGATTTCTACCCAGGAGCGAGATGTCCAGAAGGGACTGTCCTTGTACACTGATGTCAGCCTTCCGCCTAGAGCACTGTCTGGTGGTGGTGTATTTTAATGGTAAGGTAACTCAAATGCATCTTAAATATACAAGCTTTGCCGTTGTTCCTGCTATGCCTGGGGGACGATTCTCAGCAGCTCATAAACAGTGTGTTCTGCTGTGCTTTACCCGTTAGAAATAATCTGTCACCAGAAATGTCTTCCTTAGTGCCTGCACAGAGCAAGAACCTCCAGTAGCAAGGGCATGCTGACCCTTGGGCAGCTTCAAAGCGACGGATAAATGTAAATAGGTTAAAAATCCAGTCCTATGGTAGCAGTGTGTGCGTCAAAGTTCACCTGACTCTCCACGCTGACTCAGCCTGTCACAATGTTTTGCGGGTAAGGGTGGATGAAGTCAGTATAAGCAGGTGGTGTAACTGGCCAGGCAGTTCATCTAAAGAAACGAAACGTTACCTTTGCTTGGAGTGCCATGCCTTTAGATATGGGGGTGTATTGCCTTTCCTTCCCTGGTGTGAGCACAGAGAACTGAGAGGTGTTTCCATCGGGCGGAGGGAAAGCCATCCAACAGTCATCACAAGCCTCAGGGCATGTGGTCCTTGATGGAGGTGTAAGTGCTTGGGACAGTTTTACTTCTAAGCCCTAAGCCCTAAGCCTAACCCTAAAACGAAACCCTAAGCCTATCCCTAACCCTAAACCCGAACCATAATCCTAACCCCGACCCTAACCCTAACCCTAACGATACCCTAAGCCTAACCCTAACCCTAGCCCCTAACCCTAACATTAAGATAAGGCAAGGAAGCAGGACACGGCGATAGAAAAAAGAGAAGGAGAGGGAGCAGGAGAAAGAGATGGAGAGAAAGGAAAAAATAGCAGCAGGCTATAGGACAGACAGGGAGGAATTAGAAACTACAGACAGGGAGAGAGACAGAGAAAGAGAAAGCAAAAAATAGTGATGGGCTAAAGGCAGAGAGGGAGGAGTTAAAAAATGGGGGCAGGAGACTGGTCTGTGGCCATAAACATAAATGGTCATTGGCTTCTTTGACTGAACTTTCCATGAATGCCACAAGATACACTCAAGCACCCTGAGATGTCCCCTCCCTTTGCCGGCCCTGCACCGCGGGCAGCCGAGCGCCACACGGCCAAGCCCGCTGCATCTGCCCCAGGCTGTCTTGCCCTCGCTGGCTGCTGACAGGAGGGGACACCAGGTGGTGACCGCCTGGGGGGTGACAGGAGGGACACCAGGTGGTGACAGCCTGGGGGGTAACAGGACACCAGGCGGTGATGGGCCCGGGCGGTGACAGGAGGGACACCGGGCAGTGACAGGCCTGGGGGGTGACAGGAGGGACATCAGGTGGTGACAGCCTGGGGGGTGACAGGACACCAGGCGGTGATGGGCCCGGGGGGTGGCAGGACACCGGGTGGTGACAGGCCAGGGGACAGCAGGGAGACCAGCGGCCCGGGGTGGTGACAGGCCCGGGGCTGACGGGCCCCCCCTCCCCTCGGGGGCGCTTGGTGTTAGGATGAAGAGCGCGGGGCCGCCACGCCCACGTGACGCGGGCCTTTTGTCATAATGCGCTGGGTCACGTGAGGCGCGGGGGGTGGGTGCAGTGTGCCGTTGCGTGTGCACAGTGACACGCTTGCAGCGGCCTGTGCGGTTGTCGGCCAGGAAGGCCATGGCGGAGCACCGCAGCCTCTGAGCGCCACTGGCCCGCTCGAGCTCAGCCCGCGCTGCTTGCCCTGGCCTCCTCGGTGGAGGAGGAACCGCCGCGGGCCCTCACCTGGCACAGCGGCCGCGACGCTGTCTGCCGCGGTAGACGCCATCACGGAGCAGGCACCTCCTGGCCCCAACCACGTCGTGCGTCCACTACAAGTTCGCCTCCAAGCTGAACCATGACATGGTCACCTTCAACGGCCTCCACATCTCCCGGTGTGACCTCAAGCACCAGATCATGGGCTGCGAGGAGCTGAAGGTGGCCAGCTGCGACCTGCAGATCACCAACGCCCAGACCAAAGAAGGTGCGCGGGGGCGGCGGGCGCGGGGCCTCGGGCACCGCCCGGCTGGCGGCGTCGCAGACCACCCTGCGTCGGCCGTGGCCTGTGGGAGCCGCGCTCTGCTCTTTGTGGGTCATCCCCACGTAGCGTGAGTCAGGCTGGGGCCCATGCCGCCAGCATGCGGCAGGACCGGGAGGGCAAGCGGCGCTGGGCATTAAGTGGGGTGGGAAGCCATAATGCGATTCGGCCACCATCGGTAGCTGTGACTTGTGTTGGGGGCCTCACAGAGCTGTTCTTCTGTAGTTGCTGTTGTGACAACTACCTTCAGATCTGTGTTGTAGACATGGAGCTAGGCGTAGAAGAGTACGTGGTTGATGTGTGACATACGGCGCTTACAAAAGCTTTGGTTTCCTGGAATTCTTCTAGGTAAAATGAGAAGGAAATGTGGGAGCATATCTTGTAATAACCAACTTGCCAGATTTCTTTGAAATGTGGTGGAGAAAGCTGAAAGTGATAGAAATAAAAGAGATGGCTAATTTGAAGAAAAGAAACCACCTGGATTTGGTGAATTTCGTGACTTAATTTTGACTTCAACTTGTTTTACTCCACTGCATTGGAAAATGGGTTTTGCGGCTGTTGCAGAAACTGCCCACTAGCAACATTTTGGATCAGGAGCGTATCTGTGAGTTAAAATCTGTGCAGACCCTTGAAAGCCGTCTTGCGCATGAGTGTTCTCCGTATCTAAATTATACTTTGGAATTTCTTGTTAATATAACTTCTTTTCCACACCAAAGACATGGTCATTCAGATGCTATTGAGCATCATTTCATCATTCGTTTCTAACGGTGGTTTTTTTTCCTGTACTACATGTTAACCGTATCAGGGCAGTACTGAAGTTTTATGGCAGAACGTTTATGGTGGATATACGTAAGAAATGTTCTTAGAGACATCATAAATTCTTTTAAATCTAACAAATGGTGCTTGATTCTTAGAGATGATAATGGTTTCGTATTACTTAGTAGGATATTTCAGTTTGGTAATCTGCCATCTCGATAAGTTTGAATGTGATTAAAGACTTTGGGATGTGACTTTTCAGAAAAAGACTTGTAAAGTGTTTTCATTCCTTAAACATAACATTACATTTTTTTTTTTTCCCCCCTGTGGTTCTGTGACACTCTTACAACAGGCTTTTCTTTAAAATGTGTACTAGCGTTTTTTTTCTTCTTCCTGTTTCATGTGTTAAAACTTAAAGAGAGTAGTATGTACACTGCAGTAACTGTAACTTCAGCCCTAGCCTTTAAAGTGGTTGGACCTAAAGCTTGCTGTTTATCTGCAGATACTTAAACTATTTTCAGGAGAGTGTCTGTGAAGAGCCTTAACAGCACAACGTTAGGGGTCTTAGGGATGCCACCTGACAGGGCTTGACGAGGTATACAGTATCTTTGGTTTTCAGACCATTGTTCTGATTCGCTCTGCAAAGGTAAGGGCTTTGAATATTTAAAACTGTAGGCAGATTACAGGGGATGCCTGCTGATAGTGCTTTAAAATATTCAGTCCTATCCAGCTTGTGTAAGTACAATAGAAAAAGCATTCTCATGGAGAGATCTTTGCATTTTAAGCTTACTCAGTCCAAGTGTCTCAGGTAGTTGTTTTTTTTTGTTTGGGCCTTATGTAAAAGGTCAGAAGGCTTTCCTCCTCTTCAGAAGACTAACAGGGTGTAAGCCAAGGCAAAGCATGGAGAGCTTCAGGCACACGCTGTTCCTGAAAGGCTTTTCAAGGCTGTCTTCCTAAGTAATTTCGTTTGGGCCTCTCTGCTCTGCAAAAAGGGAATCGATCGAACGAATTCACATCCCTTTGGTTAATTCAAACTAGATGATTAGCTTAAGAGGGGAGATACCACTTGAGTTTGAGCCAATTCTGCCCTACTTGTGAAAGCAAGCTCAAAAAAACCCCAAAATGTCTGTGATCCAAATTCTAGCACTGCCAGTTCTGTTTCCATTTAAACGTAAAGCCCTGAGCAGCTGAGAAGTGTGGTTGTTGATGGATTAAGCTCCAAGAAACAGGCAGAGGCGGCAGGCTCTCTTCTGTGTTCTGTCAGGCTTGAGCACTGGCAGCACAGGTGACTGGTTTTCAGTTAACAGCTATGAAAGCAATGGCGCAGAGTTCTCGTGCTTTAGCTAAGTGCCTGTTTGGTTGCAGGGCAAGCTAGTCAGACTTTAGAATCTGGTTTAGGCAGGTGAGACTTTGCTGTGGTTTGTTTTTCTCCAAAGATCTATGGGTTTTGTAGCCTAACGGAAGCAAAAGCAACTTTAAGCTAGGTCAGGAAAGAACCTTGTGCATTAGCAGACTCTCCTTTAGTGACCTTTGAGTCCATTTTGCTGTTGGCATTCAAACTGTTTTAAAAAAAGGAAAAAGATTTTGCTGCTTGTGTTTGATTCTCAAACCCCAAGATTTCTTGAAATATACTGTTAGTGTGTTGAGACGATGAAAGCGTGATGTTACATATAAAATTTTGCTTTTGTATCTGTAAAGGGATTCTGCGAAGTGCTACGTAATTACATATGAGCATGCATTCTTACGAATTGACTGATGTTTTTCTCTGTATTTATGTTGTTTTCAGAATACACAGATGAGAATGCCCTGATTCCTAAGAACTCATCGGTAATTGTTAGAAGAATCCCTGTTGGAGGAGTTAAAGCTACCGGCAAAACCGATGTTATGTAAGTATCCATAAAGCATTGTATTCTTTGTTAGGGGTTTCAGTGTGTTAACTTTTTTTATGGATATTAGTTTACAGAGGCGTTCTTTCTTGTTAAAGCTGCTGTTAATTTTTGTTGGCATGGGGTAGATTTTAATGTGTCTGTCCGAAAGTGGACTTACATTTTTAGGCCTGCTGGGACATGGGGTTCGAACTCCAACCATGGTAACTTTTAAGATTATTCTATTGGGTTTGTTCTTGGGGTTGATTGTTCTGAGACCCAAGTTGTAGATCCTGTTTCCTCGACGTGCAGAGATTCCTTATTATATGTGTTTGCTTTTATGGCTTTTATAGTAAAGACAGATACGCATTGTAGCGTAAACGCATACTTTGTTCCCGTCTCAGAAGAGCCTGATTCTCAGTGTTTGACTATTTCTGGCATTTGGGGGGGATATGGCAGGTATTCTTACGCCCCAAATCTGGGTTTTTTGCATACTAGCTATAGAGGAAAGACCAAGGTTTACCAGTTGGCGAACGATGCAAACAAGAAGTTCCATTCGTAAGCGATTCCTATGCGTTTCCTCAAGACAATGTCCGTTTCAGGCAAGAGAAAAAGAACAATATCCTAAAGTGTATTGCCTTTTGTGCAAGTACGATGAAGGAATAGTTAATCCTTTCCAAACTTGAAACTCAGTAAGCAGTTTAGCACATTACCAAATGTTACTAGTTATCTTGCTACGTCTGTTTTTACCCTAAGCTGGTATCTGTGCTCCGGGTTTTGGTTCTGTATTCCTAAGATTTACGGAGGACAGAGAATCAGGTGTATTGATTAAAATTACAGCTATTCCAATGCAGTGCTGACTAGAGGATTACTGCTGTCATTTATGTATTCATACAGTCCAGTTCTATATCAGCTACATTAGCATTGTTTGAACGGTCATGTTTTCCAGCCGCCTTAAAGATAGGTCTCTCCACCACAATTAGTAGATATTATTAGCTTGTGGTTTTGCCATGTCTTTCTAATGTTGGTTCTCAATAAATCAAGTAGACGGATGAGTTACACTGTGTCTCGAACAAAGAGTACAGCAGCCTCCCGGTACCCACGAGGCATCTGCAAGCAAAAAACCCTGAATTTATGTGGCTCTGCATCTCAACTTTGGGCGTATTCCTGCAGTAGTTGTTGCAGTGTTTTCAGGCACCCTCTAGTAATTCTGGACACCGCAGCACTGTGCTTATAAACATGGCCTTGTTTTGGGGGTTAATTTAAACACGTCTGCTTAGTGCTGTCTTGTCAGTGCATCCTCTGTTTCGGGCACCCTCTCCTGGTATTGTAATGCTGCCCTAAAATGAGAGGATAGATGCGGCTAGCATCAACGGTCAGATACATACCTGTATGTATAAGGGGATAAGGAAGGAACGGCACCGCTGTTCTAGCGCTGAAAATTAACCAGGCAGATTAGCTTTCTAGTCTTTCAGCTGTGAACATTGCAGAAACAACTGGTAGAGTGGTGGATGTTTGGGAATGATGAATGTATGCTGTAATGGTGGAGAGGCCTTCAAAAATGCGTTACTCTCCTTTTAGTACGCTCTTGAAGGTAAATGTATGAAGAATCCATGCTGTGGTAATCTAAAGGATGTCCTTGTCCTTCCTCAACTTCAGGAGGTACGTGGCTGTCATTGCGAGCCTGGTGGTGTTCTAGCAGTGGCAGGGAGCATGCGCCTTTCTATTTGTACACCAGTTGCACAGCAGCCTTTGAATTGCCTCTGCTCATAGGACACTTTGGATGATGTGTGAATTGTTTGTTAACGTTATCAATGGTTGCATGGCTGATTCATGACGAGTAGCGTGCAGATACAGATCAATGAGTATGTGGAATCTCAGCAAGTTTTCAAATTTAATAAATATTTCCTAAAATATCATAGCATTTTCAAGATTATCTTGAAGCTGGATAACTGTTGTCATGTGAACAAGCCTTTAATTTAATTTTTAATAATTTAAAGTATTTCTTTTGACTTTAAAATGTGTGTATATTTTGATACTATCCTGGTAAAGAGTAGTTGCCAGTTTGGGAAGATAGAAGAGGGAGGACCTTATCAGCCGCAACGTAATGTTGCAGTATTACTCATCTTCAAGACACAAAGAAGAAGCACTTCAGAAGCTGTTTACCGTTTCTCATACTTTTCGTTCATTTTGCATTGGAAACTAACACAATTTTCACAGAAGAATTTAATTGGCTGTAAGTGATGGACATTTCAGGGGGGTTTGCAAGAGCCAATCTAGAAGCGTTTCTGGAACACGGACAACTGCATGGCTATTTTTGAATTTCTAGGCGCTACAGTTATAGATCCATGCTTTGAATGCTGCACAATTTCATACACTGTAGTATATATACAGTGGACAACACAATCTAATTTGTTTGATCGCAGACTGTGTAAATTGTGTAAATGCACCTAATTGTTTACAGGAAAATACTGATGCGTATGTGTGGCATATTAGCAAACGTGACCTTCTGAAACTGTTGTAATGCCATGTTTTGCTATGGAACTGCTTGCATTTTTTGCTCAACAACATGTAACTTTGTCTGGGAAAGCACTAGGGATTGCACTTTGTGAAAAGGCGTAGTGCTAGCCAATTAAATGACTAGTCTTTAAAGTTACAAAGATTAGAGAAGGCAGGGCCTAATGCAGAGGAGCTAGTCCTTTCTTCTGAAAATACAGGCTGGAGTTCCTTTCCCAGAAAGAAAAATCTCTTCCCACTGGTAACTTCTTCCCTCTCTCACTGCAGAAATTAAATTGTGGACATTTGGTAAGGAAAAAAAAAATAGTTTGGAAGGTAGCCACCAGGAGAAATTGGTCTCTGTTAGCGCTGTCCCTAAACATGTCCTTGGTTCTGTAAACTCAGGTGAAGTTTTACTCTAAAATGTGAAAAACTGTCCAAGTGGTGTACACATTTAAGCTTTTGAGAAAATGTAAGTATTTCAGAAAAATAGAGGAACATAAGATAAAGCAGCTCCAAACGGTTCCTTACTCTAACCTCCTCAGTGCAGACTGGCTTAGCATGGAGGCAATGTGTTGTAAAAAGTTTTCTGTTTTATTATGCATTAAATGCCATCTTGAATTTTGGTCTATTCCTAGTAATGTCTTGTGGGTTTTGGATGTGTTTTGTAAACCGCTTGGGTTCAAACAAATTAGTCAAGTATCTGTAAAGTCTTCTGTAAATGTTAATGGAAATGATTTCATAGATGTCGATCTGGATTATGTTACAGTTGAGAAAAAGCTGTGTATATGAAACAGCCCTTTAACAAAATGCTGAAACAAGTTGGTTGCTTTTGTGAATGAATGCATCTAAAACCAAAACCATGAGTGGTTGATCTGAATGATAGGTGCTTGAGGGTCCAAATCATTTACAGTCACTCCCTTAGACCCTGCTTGTATCTGTACTAGTGTGTAATAAAAACATTTGAACAAATACTACTTTAAAAAAATCAGCTGGCTTCAATAATTTGAAGATCCAGTTCTGCATAACATTTATATTACAATTTGTATGTTAAAAGGACACGGTCAACTGGAAAAAAACTGCAGGTTTTGCTTATTGTAGTTAACTTGCTTCCTATGAAGAAGTTAGTGGGGGGGAACATGAAGAGCCTAAGGTTTTGAGTGCCCAGGAATGCTCTTTTCAAGTAGGTTAACAGGCACATAAACAGCCTGTGATGACGTAAGGACTCCCCAGAACATCTTTTGGACAACTCTGTTTCATATGAGCAGCTGTTTTCATGCAACCTCAGCTGGCGTTGTGCTGCTCTTTACAGGGTTGGGTGAGTGGTGTTCTCTTTGGCAGTGTGGGCTTAAATGTGTTTCTAATGTATGTGTCAAATAATTACCTGTTAAACAGAGTGCCAATCTGGCTGAAGCCAATGCTTCCGAAGAAGATAAAATAAAAGCTATGATGCTACAGTCTTGCCAGGAATATGATCCAATCAAGTAAGTGTTGATAATGTCAAATCTGTTCTTTGAAGATTATGGAAAGATTGTGGAGAAGTTTGTTTTAACGAGAGAGACACGTGCATACCTTTTTCTTCTTTGCCCCAAACCCTTTTAGTTACATGCAGAAACCCTGGGGTCCACCTCCACCATCATCTGCTTGCTTTCGTTGCGGAAAACCTGGCGACTGTATAAAGAACTGCCCAACAAATGGGGTAAGACTGTGGGGGACTTCTGGTGTTCCTTAGCTTTTCATTTTTTTACCTTGGCAGTTACGTAACAAATCCATGAATACTCATATTAAGAATTGTTTCTCTTGGGGTGAAAGACAGAGGTTCATAGGGCAATGTTGCAAAGCCCTTCAAAATCCAAGGGAAACCTGGCATTATAAATGTAAACTTTTCTTTTTTCTAGGTCATAGACATTAAGTATGTCCACAGATCTTGCTCTGTGAACTTTCATGCATATTTTTATATATTTCAATATTACTGGAAATGTTTCTGGTTTTAACTCTGTTTAATGACAGTTCACAGTTTTTAGTATTTCATGTAAAACCAAGATGTTTCTGTTGACCCCATCTATTGAATATTTGTGCTCTGAATTGCGCTTTGGAGGAGGAGCGGGTTTGTATCTCTTTTCTGAGGGGATGGTGAGCTAAGGGATATTTCACCCTTAAAGAACCTGAACTTAAGCCAAAGAATGGAATGAGTTCAAAACACTGCTCAAGCCTTTGGAACATCCTGGCTATATTCATTTAGGAAAATAAGTATTTTAGTCGAGCAACCCTTATGCTAGGTAAAAGGAGAGGATTAAAGGCTTTTGCTGCTTAAAATAATCATTGAAATGTCATTTTAAGTGTGGGTCTTAAAAGGAGATATGTCTGCATTTCTTTTCTTAACAGGACAAAAATGTTGAGCCTGTTCCCAGAATTAAAGAGCACAGGAATTCCAAGGAGTTTCATGATGGAGGTGAAAGACCCCAATACAAAGGGTGCTATGCTGACAAACACTGGAAAATACGCAATACCAACTATTAATGCGTAAGTATGGAATTAATTGGACTGGCCAAAAAGTGAGCGAGAGAAACCACGCGTGCATGTCTGAGTGGCTATGCAACCAAGTTGGCCAGCATCTGTAATTACGGGGCAGGAAGCACTGTCATTGTGCTTAACCATAGAATCTGGGATACTTTTGAATATTAAAATAGGGTGGTCCTGCTGTTCGTGCCCCTGGAAGTTGGTTAAACGTGTGGTATGCTAAGAATCTGTATTTCTGCAAAACATTTCAGTAGTGTTTGCAGTGGAGTCGTTCTCTCTGAAAGCTCGTTTTGCTTTTGGTTTATGTTTCAAAGGCTTCTTGCAAAATTTAACAAGTAGCTGTTGGACTGAGATTTCCGCCCCCTCTGACTTTTATCAAATCCCATGTGTGAAACAGACTGAAGTTTTCCTGTTGCTATAAACTAAGAAAATACTGCTGTGTGCTGACAGGAGTGGCTGTTTTAAAATGCACTTGGTAGCACTTCTGTGTTTCTGTCATGGATCTCATTTTGTAGGAAACAGACTTCTTCCATTTATAAAATGTAGTTACTCGGAGACGAACTTTACCCTGAGCCTGCAATTTACATTTACCCTCTGGCAAAGGAGAGGTGGGATTCATTTCTCTCATAGAAAATGATATAGCCAACTCTGGTGACTTACGGTGGTCTGCAACAAACAGATAGTTCGGCATTTAATCCACATTCTTCTCCACGGGAGAGTTGGTTAAAACCTTCAGAACTCAAGCCTACTAATGTTTTTTTGAGATGTCTATCAGGTTCCCGTACAAAGACAACCAGCATTACCAAGTCTTCTGGGCCCCCAAGGACAAGCAATACCCACAACTGGTAAGTAACTGTAACTTCAGAATTTCTTTAAAAAAATTACCTTCAGAGGAACTGAATGGGATTTCTTTCTTTTTCCTCTCCCCACTCCAAAAGGTCATCCAATGAGAGCCAGTCCAGTTCGCTCAGCAGGTGGCAGACCAGGCTGGGAAGTGTAAGTATTCTACAGAAATTCAGTAGATGACTCCTTGTCACCTGTTAAAAGAGGCTGTATAACGCATAACTTATACAACAGCTGATTTATAATGAAGCAAGTATGCACAGATAGTTGTGGAGAATCCAAGTGGTAATTAATTTTTAAATGGCTTCATTTGAATTGGCTTTTACAAAGGGCATCTGTGCTTCCACTAAGGTTATTTAAAATAAAACTCCGGTACATGACTGAAAACAGGACTCTGAGAAATGAACGCTTTTTGAGGAAACCATAATTGCCTATAAAAATTAAAGATAATTAAAGGATCAGATGGAAAGCCACCTTTTCCATTACTGGCTGAATAGGGCTGAAGAAATTGATTTCCCAATAGGAATCAGCCTCCAACATTCTTTTTTTAACAACTTAGTTGATACTGCATGAGCAAATGGTTGGAAAAGTCAACACTGTTCTTTTATGACAATTTTGAATTTCTTCAATTTAGTCATCTCACATAGCCAAGACGCTTTCTCTCAGTTGGAGAGAGAGGAGTCTGTTTTACCTATTACTGCAGCGTCAAGCTAGTCCTTCCTTTCGCTATATGTTTGTTATAGACAGATTGTAAGAGTGCATTGTGTTTATAAAATCTTAAAGGTAAATCAAAAGAAAAACCAGGATCTGATATTTCCAATTCAGTCAGCAAGAAAACAACAATTCAGGGACAGGACCAGGCCAAATACCTCATGATGAGGCAACAACATAGGAAGCGTATGTGGAAGAAGTTAAAAGAAGTTCCAGAGAAGATTAGTTAATATCTGTGCAGTACTTGGAAGATCAGAAGTGTGATGTATTAAGTGTATCAAGGAGTGGCAGAGGAGCAGTGGGCACTTGGCCCACGGGAGATGGGAGTCTCTTTCAAGTGTGGGCAGCCTCCATCCACAGGTGCAAAGCTGAGTATAAGGAGAGAAGACTGAATGAACTGTTGGGGGTGAGGATGTGGAAGGCAAGTATGAGGATCAGGAAATGAGCGTAGTCTCTAATGAACAGAAAGCAGGGAGAAAAATGCTTAAGTTGGCAGGATGCCATTGGCCTCCCTTATCTAGGGAGGAGTTTTACAGAGAACAACGGAGACTTAAAGAGGAGGAAGTATTTGGCTCAATGAAGTTGCCTTGTTTTTCACGTTTGTATTTCAACAGCATATCGGACTGCAGTTACACTAAAGTGCATCTGACATAAGGAAAAATGACAGTGTTTTTTCCAATAGAATTTTTCGTTGCAGATAGTAAGCATGCATAACTAAAACAAGACAAATGGAATTGAAAAATGTTATCAAATTCCTCAATTTGCAGTAGCATTATGTCAGCAGCTGAAAGAAGCTTTGACATAAGCGTATGGAGAGGAGAAAAAACCCAAACCAAATTTGGGAGGAAAAAAATTGGGGAGAATGACTGTTTTGAATTAACTTCATTTCTTTTTCTGTGTGTTGTGGTTTTTTCCAGGTCCAAGTCTCCTTATAGTGCTTCACCTTACTCTACAAGTTCGTCTACCTGCTCCACATCAAGATC
>NW_027441515.1:92500-112500 GCF_964195595.1 Calonectris borealis | reverse complement strand
AGGTTTAGGGTGAGGTGTTATGGTTACGGTATTAGGTTTGGGGTAGCGTTAGGGTTAGGGTTAGAGCTAGGGTTAGGGTCATTAGGGTTCAGGTTGGGGTTCAGGGTTAGGGTTAGGGTTCGGGATTACGGTTAGGGGTCGGGGTTAGGATTAGCATTAGGGTTAGGGCTTAAAATTAGGATTAGGGGTTAAGGTTAGGGTTATGGTTGGGGTTAAGGTTAGGGTTATGGTTGGGGTTAGGGTTAGGCCTAGGGTTATCGTTGGGGTTAGGATTATGGTTCCGGTTTAGTGTTAGGGATAGGATTATGGTTTCGTTTTAGGGTTAGGGTTAGCGTTAGGGTTAGGGCGTAGGGTTACAGTTAGGGATAGGCTTAGCGTTAGGGTTAGGGTTTGGGGTAGGGGATAGGGTTAGGGTTTAGTTTTACGGTTAGGGGTAGGGGTAGGTGTAGGGGTAGGGTTATGGCGATGTCTTAAGATTACGGTTTGAGGTTGAGTTAGCATTAGGGTTACGGTTAGAATTAGGGGTTCGGTGTTATGTAAGGGTTAGTTTTATGGTTCCATTTAGGTTATGCCAAAGTGTTAGTGTTACGGTTTGATGTTAGGGTTAGGGTTACGGTTTGGGGTTAGGGTTAGCGTTAGGATTTTGTTTTAGGGTGAGGTTTCACCTTAGGGTTAGGGTTAGGGCTAGGGTTAGCTTTATGATTCAGGTTAGGCTTAAGGTTAGGTTACGGTTAGGGTTAAGTGTTCGGTTTAGGGTTAAGTGTTAGGCTTAGGGTTAGGTTTAAGTGTTAGGGTTAGGGGTAGATTAGGGTTAAGGTTAGAGTTAGGGTTAGGATTAGAGTTAAGGGTTAGAGTTAGGATTCAGTGTTAGGGTTGGGTGAGGTCTTTATGTTAGGATTATGGTTTACAGGTAGCGTTAGGGTTAGGTTTAGGGTTAGTGTTAGCGTTAAGGTTAGGGTTAGGGTTTAGGATTGGGTTCAGGGTTAGAGATAGGGTTCGGTACTGGGGTAAGCGTTAGTATAAGGGTGAGGTCTTAGTGTTACAGTTAGGGTTTACGGGTAGCATTAGGGTTAGGGTTAGAGTTAGGGTTAGGGTCATTACGTTAAGGTTAGGGTTGGGGTTCAGGGTTAGGGTTAGGGTTTGGGATTAGGGTTAGGGTTCGGGGTTAGGGTTAACATTAGGGTTAGAGCTTTATGATTCAGGTTAGGCTTAAGGTTAGGTTAGGGTTAGGGTTAAGTGTTCGATTTGGGGTTAAGTGTTAGGGTTGGGGTTAAGGTTAGAGTTAGGCTTAGGACTGGAGTTAAGGGTTAGAGTTAGGGTCCAGTGTTAGGTTTAGGGTGAGGTCTTAATGTTACGCTTAGGGTTTCCGGGTAGCATTAGGGTTAGTTTTAGGGTTAGTGTTAGGGTTAAGTTTAGGGTTAGGGTTTAGGGTTAGGATTGGGGTTCAGGGTTAGAGTTAGGGTTCGGTATTGGGATTAGAGTTAGTATTAGGGTGAGGTCGTAGTGTTATGCGTAGGGTTTACGGGTAGCATTAGGGTTAGGTTTAGGGGTTAGGGTTAGGTTGGGGTTCAGGGTTAGGGTTAGGGTTCGGGATTAGGGCTAGAGTTCGGGGTTAGGGTTAGCATTAGGGTTAGGGGTTAACGTTAGGGTTATGGTTAGGGGTTAGGTTTAGGGTTAAGGTTAGGGTTATGTTTAGGGTAGGGTTAGGCTTAGCGTTAGCATTAGTTTTACGGTTGGGTTTAGGATGGTTCGGGTTTAGGGTTAGGGATAGGGTTAGGGTTAGAGTTAGGGTTAGGTTTACGGTTAGGGTTAGCATTTGGGTTAGGGTTCGGGTTAGGGTTGGGGTTCAGGTTTAGGGTTAGGTTTCGGTGTTAGGCTTAGGGTAAGGGTGAGGTCTTAGTATTATGCATAGGGTTTACGGGTAGCGTTAAGGGTTCGAGTTAGGGTGAGGGTTTGGTGTTAGTGTTAGGATTGGGGTTCTTATTCTTGATCCTCTCTCTAGTTGTCTTTCTCTCTCTCGTTGTTTTAATTACAAATTATTATTATTATTATTATTATTGTTATTATTATTATTATTATTGGTATTATTATTGGTGTTATTATTGGTGTTATTATTGGTAATATTATGGTATTATTGGTATTACTATTATTACTCTTACTAGTATTACTATTATTGCTATTATTATTTTATTTCAAGTATTAAACTCTTCTTATCTCTACCCGTGAGTTTTCTTGCTTTTGCTCTTCTGATTCTCTCCCCCATCCCATTGCTGGGGGGAGGGCGAGTGAGCGGCTGTGTGGTGCTTAGTTGCCGACTGGGGTTAAACCATGACAGGGGTCCACCACAAAGATGGCTGCCATTCTGTCACATCCTCTGAGCTAAAACTGGCTCATCCTGGGACATGGTGCCCCCCACGCACGCAACCTGCAGTCCAGAAGTACCCCTGAAAAGACCTCGACAGCCTGCATTAACACACCGGCATGCACTTCAGATGTAAACACTGCCAAGTCATCTCTTATTTGCAACAGATACAGAGGACCAAATTCTGCAAATCTAGCCTTACTTCTACTGAAACTTTCCTTACAGACAGCTCATCTTCTCTTTTTGTAAACTCTAGTGAAGACCTGTTCTAGCGCAAAGGCTTGAACCCCGCCTACGGTGAAGAAGCCCCAGTTTTCTTTCCTCACTGCTGTCTTGCTTCCCAAAAATCAATCAATACCAAAAGCTCTGTGTGAACATTGCATAAAAAAGCCAATTGCAAATGCTTTTACTTGCTACTAGTTTTGTCAGGGAAGGAACTAGCTTCTCCTGCTAGTTTTGCTACAGTTTCATGACCTTTAAAGACGCCACTTCTTACCTTTGCTACGCCAATACAGCCTCACAGCTCAGCAAAATCATACTGCAGGTAGGAAACCTTCACCATACAAAGACAGGCACGCTACAGGAATACGTCACTCTCAAAGAACAGACTCTTGCAACCACTCCTCCCTTTGCTTAGCAAAGTTTAGGGCGTGTTAGAAAACAACAACAACAACAAAGCAGGGTTCTCTCTCACATTTTACGGAGCCCATGATATCAGCTGTTCAACATTAAGTCCAACTCCAGCCTGAACCCCAGAATAAGAAATGCCATCTTAAAATTTCTGGAAAAAGGGAGGGCTTTGAAGCGGCAAGACCAGAGAACGTTCACAAAAGCACCGTCATGGAAGTACACATCCCTTATCACAGACCAACTGCACGGTGACCTAAGTGAGTGACGTTGTCTGCTCATTTGCAGCTCAGGGTCTCTTTTTTCATTAGCGCCGAGCATGTAGGTTGGAATTGGAGCTGAGAAGAAAACCATATGCAGTCAGTCTGGTCTCGTTCAAGTTCACATTTACTAGGAATCACAGCAGGTCCCATCTGTCTCTCCAGACCCCACCACCACTTCTGTGCAGCGTCCCGAGGAGCAATAAGCGCAGAACAAGAAACCTTCCTTCAAAATAAGGCCCACAGCCTGCTCTTTCAACAGGACGCACAGAGCACCAGCTGAGAACAACCTCTGCTTTAACTATGCCTAGCTCCGCTGCCTACGTAAGGAGACCAGCTCCTAAATGATCCCTAGCCCTAAAACCACAGATCTTCCCTAGGGCAATGCTAAGGAAATACCAGAGCCCAGGGAAACCTGGTCACTCAGCTTCAGTTGACGGGGAGAAGGACAGTGGACTAGAAAGAGAAAAATATGATGAGAGAAAAGATAGAGGAGCTGAGAGAGAAAGAAAGGTATGGGGAAAAGGCTAGAGAGCTGGAGAAATCAAGAGAAATAGGGATGAGGAGCCCTGCAGAGAGATGGAGGAAGAAAAAGTAGGGTCAAGGAGCAGGACAGAGAGGCAGAGATGGGCGTGGGGAAGGAGAGGAAGAAGGAAGGGGGGGCTAGGGAAAGACAGGGACAGGGAGCAGGACGTCCAGATGGAGAAAGAGAAGGAAGGACAGGGAGCAGGACAAAGGGACTGAGAAATAAAGAGAGGGTCAGATCCTGATGGAGACCAAGAAGGGGGGGAAAAGCCAGCAACGGGCTGGAGGACAGAGACAGGGGAAGAGGAAAAGAGGACCGAGAAGCAGAAAAGAGGAAGAGAGAACAAATAAAAGGGAGAGCCAGCTGGACGGGGCAGGGGAGTACAACAAGAAACGATGGGACAGGCAGCGGGACAGAGAAATAAAGAAGAAACGATGGGGACAGGAAGCAGGGCAGAGGGACAGCGAGAGGAAAAAAGGGGCAGGGAGCAGGACAGAGGTAGAAGAAGAAGCTGCAGGAACAGAGGGGGAGAGAGAAGAAAAAGAAAGGTAGGAAGAAGGATGGGAGGCAGAGAGGGAAAGACAAGGAAAGGGAGTAGGACACAGATTGTCAGGGAAAGGCAAGGACAGGGAGCAGGACAGGGCGATACAGAGAGAGAAGAAAGGCACAGGGAGGCAGGACAAAGGGAAAGACAGGCAAAACTAAGGGACGGGGAGCAGGACACAGAAGGAGGTAAAAGAGCCTGGGCTGGGCAGCAGGACAGAGAGATGGAAGGAAAAAACAGCACTGGGCTGCAGGACAGAGATGGAGTGAGAAATAGCCGCGGCAGGGAGCAGGACAAAGTGAGGGCGGGGGGAACCTGAAAAGGGAGTAGGACAGAAAAATAGGGTGGGGGAGAGACAGGGAGCGGGACAGAGAAGCAGAGAGAGACTTAGAGGGCCAGGGAGCAGGGCAGAGAGATGGAGCAAGAAGGGGAACAGAGATGGGCGGCAGAACAAAGGGAAGGAGAGACAAGAACGGGGAACAGGGAGCAAGACAAAGGGACAGGAGAGGAAAAAAACAGTGACGGGTGCAGGACCGAGATGGAGGAATTTAAAAGAAGAGGCCAGAATGACAGCGAGAGAAAAAAGGAAGAGGGGGCAGGACACCACTGGAGGACAAAACCAGCTGTGATGGGCAGTGGGACAGAGAGACGAAGAAAGGAGAACTAGAGAGCGAGAGAGAGAGGAAAGAAGGCACAGCCAGCTGGACAGGGGGGTTTAGTGAGAAAGGGTGGGGCAGGGAATGGGACAGAGAGAAAGAGAGAAAAGAGAAAAAGGAGCGAAGGACAGCAAGAGAAAAAAGAGGACAGGGATCTGGACAAAGATGGGGAAAGAAGCAGCAGGAAAAGAGGAAGAGAGGCAGAAAGAGGGAGCCGGAGGCAGGAAGAGAGAGAGAACTAAGGGCTAGGGGCAGGATAGAGATCGCAAGAAAACCTGCGGTGGGCAGAAGAAAGGAGAGGGAGGAAAAAGGAATAGGGGCAGGGAGAAGGACAGAGTGACAGACAAGAATAACAACGAAGAGAAAGAGAGAAACAGGGACAGTGAGCAGCACAGAGGGATGAGGAAAGAAACAGAGGTCTCAGGAGCCCTGCAGAGAGATGGAGGAAGCGGGGAGGGGATGGGTCAGGGAGCAGCAGAGAGAGACAGAAGAGAGATGAACAGGAAGACGGACAGGGACAGTGGGATACAGCATGGAAAACCGCAGTGACAGTGAGCAGGGCGGGGGGGGAGGCAGAGAGAGAGAGAAGCAGAAGGAGGGAGAAGGGAAGACAAGGACAGGGAGCGGGACATACAGGCAGAGAGAGACAAAGCAGGACAGGGAACAGGCCAGAGAGACTGTGAAAAACAGAGCGGGATGCAGACCAGGACAAAGAGACAGAGAAGAAACAACAGCAATGTGCTGCAGGGCAGAGACAGAGGAAGGCAAAAAGAGGGACAGGGAGCAGGAGGGAGGGGCAGCAAGAAAAAGACAGGGGCAGGTAGAGCGACAGGGAAAGAGGGACTTGGAGAAGAGAGGACGGGGAGCAGAACACAGCAACAGAAGAAGAGAGGTATGGGGAAGTGAAAAAAATGACACAGAGGGAAATGGGAGGGGGGGGCTGGGAGGGACTGCGATGCAGAAGAGGGGTGACACGGCCCCGAGGGGCTGGGACTCACCGCAGCTCCCGCTCTCTGCACTGCCAGGCAAATGTTACAGTTCAAGCACTTCTTTCTCTGTCCGTCTGTCCTTTTCTCCCTTCCTCTTCGGTAGCTCCACCTGCGTGCCTGTCCTCACCTCAGCTGGGCCGCAGCTGGAGCAGAGCCCGCACCTCCCAAGACCAACATGGCTGCCCAGCAGCCCCGTGCCCCAGGCCTACAGCTCCCGGCATGCCCTGGGAACCATCATGGCCACGCGGCAGCCCGTGCCCCGGGCCTACAGCTCCCAGCATGCCATGGGGCGCGGCTTCCTGCTGCCTGGCCTGAGAGGCGGCTCAGGGCCACGCCAGGGCTGGGGCGCTGCTTCCTGGATCCCGTGGCAGCGATGGGCACAGGGACAGACTGCCAGATCCCGGGGCCAGGTACGTGTGCGGGCTGTCAGGGTCACCCCTGCCTGGTTTTTCCCAGCGAAGCCCCAGGAGGTGCCGAGGCTGCAGCCCTGGGGCCAAGGCTCCAGGAGCCGGGCATTTCTGCGGGCGCTGCTCCCTGCCAGGCCCCACCGCCAGCTGCCAGCTGCCTGGGGCTTCTCCCCGTTGTCTCCAGCTCTGCTTTCCGCCAGCGCCGGGGGCTCCGCAGGACATCTTGCCCACTCCCCGCCACCGTGCTGACCCACGTCTGCAGCTCGTCTGTGGTGTCCACGTCAGACAGCTCATTTGGGGGTGGCAGGTCTCTCCTGAAGCACCCTGGGAACGGGGACAGAGCAAACCCCATCCCTCCCTTCCGATCTTTGTCCCCAGGGAGACCCAGTGGAGACGGACCGTGTGCTGGAGAGCGTCCTGCAGGGAGGTGACAGCCGTTGGCAGAGAGGTGCTGAGAGCCACCTGACAGCAAAGGCGTCCAGTGGCCGCAGAGCAGCCCAGGTGAGCTGTGAGTTCCCCCGTGAGAGACCCTGCTCCCAGGGAGCACCTCCCCATAGAGCAAAGGCCGTATCCAGCCAGCTGGTGCTGGGTACGGCTACCCCAAGGGGTCTTTGCAGGGGGGACGGGGTCACCTGCCTGGTGGCTCTGACACAGACATGATGAGCTGAAGCCCTGTGGCCATGGCTGGCCGGTTCAAAGTCTCCGAGTGCCTCTGCCTTTCTCCCCAGGAGTGTCCAGCCTGGGCACTTTTTCAGGGCGTGACGGATGATGTGAAGATGGATGCTGGTGCTGTCCTGGTGGATCTTCCACTTGGGCACGGTGGGTACCCCCACTTCAGAGTTGTGGTGTCTGAGATCTGGGGCCACCTGAAGAGAGAGACCTCCAGGGAGTTTGTGTTCAATGTTTTGATATCTTGGGGCTACAATGTGCTAGGGATATGGGGCGCTAGGGTTCCAGCGTGCTAGGGTTATGGGGTTTGAGGGTTATGGGAGTTTACGCGACTTAGGATTAAAGCATGTTATTGTTATGGTCAGGATCTGGGTTTGCAAGCGCTGGGTTCCTGGGGTTAGGTTGGTTTTGCCTTATGTTGTGTTCTGGGTGGTCTTTTTTTTGGAAAGTCCTTTTGTAGCTTGCTTGCATTTTTAGGGTTTGGATAGGGGTCTTTGGTTTTTGTGTGATGTGTCTTCTGCTTGTTTTTTTGCTGTCCTTGTGGTTTGTGTTGCATTTTCTGTCTTGTAACCACCGTTTGTGGTCTAATCTGTGTGATCGGGCCGGGCAGTGTCACTTCTGTTGTGGTCCAGCTCATTTCCACTGAGTCACTAGGGAGGTGGTTAGGTATGGAGGGCTTGCAGTTTGCGGAGAATGACTGCCAGACGACCGACAGCCACTTCTGGGGTGTGGGAGGAGTTCGGGTCCATAGGTAATGACTGCCGGAGGACTAAGTGTACTTCTGAATTTGTGTGGACTCCCAGAGTAATGGTGGGATGCCACCAGCGGCACAGAAGGACAAGGGCTTCCCCAAGGGTACATGGCTTGTTGGTTATTGCTTTTGAGTAAGCAACTGAGTAATTTTGAGTAAGTCTTGTGAGGGGTAGTGGACTCAAGGGGAGACCTTGTGTTCCTCATCAGTGCCTCAGGGGTTTCCTGTCATTTTTTGTTTGTTTGCTTTTTGTTTGCTGTGCTGAATTTAAAAGGCTTATTGTAGCTCTTTGGATTTCTGTCCTTAAAGGAAGTCTCTAGGATTTCTACCCAGGAGCGAGATGTCCAGAAGGGACTGTCCTTGTACACTGATGTCAGCCTTCCGCCTAGAGCACTGTCTGGTGGTGGTGTATTTTAATGGTAAGGTAACTCAAATGCATCTTAAATATACAAGCTTTGCCGTTGTTCCTGCTATGCCTGGGGGACGATTCTCAGCAGCTCATAAACAGTGTGTTCTGCTGTGCTTTACCCGTTAGAAATAATCTGTCACCAGAAATGTCTTCCTTAGTGCCTGCACAGAGCAAGAACCTCCAGTAGCAAGGGCATGCTGACCCTTGGGCAGCTTCAAAGCGACGGATAAATGTAAATAGGTTAAAAATCCAGTCCTATGGTAGCAGTGTGTGCGTCAAAGTTCACCTGACTCTCCACGCTGACTCAGCCTGTCACAATGTTTTGCGGGTAAGGGTGGATGAAGTCAGTATAAGCAGGTGGTGTAACTGGCCAGGCAGTTCATCTAAAGAAACGAAACGTTACCTTTGCTTGGAGTGCCATGCCTTTAGATATGGGGGTGTATTGCCTTTCCTTCCCTGGTGTGAGCACAGAGAACTGAGAGGTGTTTCCATCGGGCGGAGGGAAAGCCATCCAACAGTCATCACAAGCCTCAGGGCATGTGGTCCTTGATGGAGGCGTAAGTGCTTGGGACAGTTTTACTTCTAAGCCCTAAGCCCTAAGCCTAACCCTAAAACGAAACCCTAAGCCTATCCCTAACCCTAAACCCGAACCATAATCCTAACCCCGACCCTAACCCTAACCCTAACGATACCCTAAGCCTAACCCTAACCCTAGCCCCTAACCCTAACATTAAGATAAGGCAAGGAAGCAGGACACGGCGATAGAAAAAAGAGAAGGAGAGGGAGCAGGAGAAAGAGATGGAGAGAAAGGAAAAAATAGCAGCAGGCTATAGGACAGACAGGGAGGAATTAGAAACTACAGACAGGGAGAGAGACAGAGAAAGAGAAAGCAAAAAATAGTGATGGGCTAAAGGCAGAGAGGGAGGAGTTAAAAAATGGGGGCAGGAGACTGGCCTGTGGCCATAAACATAAATGGTCATTGGCTTCTTTGACTGAACTTTCCATGAATGCCACAAGATACACTCAAGCACCCTGAGATGTCCCCTCCCTTTGCCGGCCCTGCACCGCGGGCAGCCGAGCGCCACACGGCCAAGCCCGCTGCATCTGCCCCAGGCTGTCTTGCCCTCGCTGGCTGCTGACAGGAGGGGACACCAGGTGGTGACCGCCTGGGGGGTGACAGGAGGGACACCAGGTGGTGACAGCCTGGGGGGTAACAGGACACCAGGCGGTGATGGGCCCGGGCGGTGACAGGAGGGACACCGGGCAGTGACAGGCCTGGGGGGTGACAGGAGGGACATCAGGTGGTGACAGCCTGGGGGGTGACAGGACACCAGGCGGTGATGGGCCCGGGGGGTGGCAGGACACCGGGTGGTGACAGGCCAGGGGACAGCAGGGAGACCAGCGGCCCGGGGTGGTGACAGGCCCGGGGCTGACGGGCCCCCCCTCCCCTCGGGGGCGCTTGGTGTTAGGATGAAGAGCGCGGGGCCGCCACGCCCACGTGACGCGGGCCTTTTGTCATAATGCGCTGGGTCACGTGAGGCGCGGGGGGTGGGTGCAGTGTGCCGTTGCGTGTGCACAGTGACACGCTTGCAGCGGCCTGTGCGGTTGTCGGCCAGGAAGGCCATGGCGGAGCACCGCAGCCTCTGAGCGCCACTGGCCCGCTCGAGCTCAGCCCGCGCTGCTTGCCCTGGCCTCCTCGGTGGAGGAGGAACCGCCGCGGGCCCTCACCTGGCACAGCGGCCGCGACGCTGTCTGCCGCGGTAGACGCCATCACGGAGCAGGCACCTCCTGGCCCCAACCACGTCGTGCGTCCACTACAAGTTCGCCTCCAAGCTGAACCATGACATGGTCACCTTCAACGGCCTCCACATCTCCCGGTGTGACCTCAAGCACCAGATCATGGGCTGCGAGGAGCTGAAGGTGGCCAGCTGCGACCTGCAGATCACCAACGCCCAGACCAAAGAAGGTGCGCGGGGGCGGCGGGCGCGGGGCCTCGGGCACCGCCCGGCTGGCGGCGTCGCAGACCACCCTGCGTCGGCCGTGGCCTGTGGGAGCCGCGCTCTGCTCTTTGTGGGTCATCCCCACGTAGCGTGAGTCAGGCTGGGGCCCATGCCGCCAGCATGCGGCAGGACCGGGAGGGCAAGCGGCGCTGGGCATTAAGTGGGGTGGGAAGCCATAATGCGATTCGGCCACCATCGGTAGCTGTGACTTGTGTTGGGGGCCTCACAGAGCTGTTCTTCTGTAGTTGCTGTTGTGACAACTACCTTCAGATCTGTGTTGTAGACATGGAGCTAGGCGTAGAAGAGTACGTGGTTGATGTGTGACATACGGCGCTTACAAAAGCTTTGGTTTCCTGGAATTCTTCTAGGTAAAATGAGAAGGAAATGTGGGAGCATATCTTGTAATAACCAACTTGCCAGATTTCTTTGAAATGTGGTGGAGAAAGCTGAAAGTGATAGAAATAAAAGAGATGGCTAATTTGAAGAAAAGAAACCACCTGGATTTGGTGAATTTCGTGACTTAATTTTGACTTCAACTTGTTTTACTCCACTGCATTGGAAAATGGGTTTTGCGGCTGTTGCAGAAACTGCCCACTAGCAACATTTTGGATCAGGAGCGTATCTGTGAGTTAAAATCTGTGCAGACCCTTGAAAGCCGTCTTGCGCATGAGTGTTCTCCGTATCTAAATTATACTTTGGAATTTCTTGTTAATATAACTTCTTTTCCACACCAAAGACATGGTCATTCAGATGCTATTGAGCATCATTTCATCATTCGTTTCTAACGGTGGTTTTTTTTCCTGTACTACATGTTAACCGTATCAGGGCAGTACTGAAGTTTTATGGCAGAACGTTTATGGTGGATATACGTAAGAAATGTTCTTAGAGACATCATAAATTCTTTTAAATCTAACAAATGGTGCTTGATTCTTAGAGATGATAATGGTTTCGTATTACTTAGTAGGATATTTCAGTTTGGTAATCTGCCATCTCGATAAGTTTGAATGTGATTAAAGACTTTGGGATGTGACTTTTCAGAAAAAGACTTGTAAAGTGTTTTCATTCCTTAAACATAACATTACATTTTTTTTTTTTCCCCCCTGTGGTTCTGTGACACTCTTACAACAGGCTTTTCTTTAAAATGTGTACTAGCGTTTTTTTTCTTCTTCCTGTTTCATGTGTTAAAACTTAAAGAGAGTAGTATGTACACTGCAGTAACTGTAACTTCAGCCCTAGCCTTTAAAGTGGTTGGACCTAAAGCTTGCTGTTTATCTGCAGATACTTAAACTATTTTCAGGAGAGTGTCTGTGAAGAGCCTTAACAGCACAACGTTAGGGGTCTTAGGGATGCCACCTGACAGGGCTTGACGAGGTATACAGTATCTTTGGTTTTCAGACCATTGTTCTGATTCGCTCTGCAAAGGTAAGGGCTTTGAATATTTAAAACTGTAGGCAGATTACAGGGGATGCCTGCTGATAGTGCTTTAAAATATTCAGTCCTATCCAGCTTGTGTAAGTACAATAGAAAAAGCATTCTCATGGAGAGATCTTTGCATTTTAAGCTTACTCAGTCCAAGTGTCTCAGGTAGTTGTTTTTTTTTGTTTGGGCCTTATGTAAAAGGTCAGAAGGCTTTCCTCCTCTTCAGAAGACTAACAGGGTGTAAGCCAAGGCAAAGCATGGAGAGCTTCAGGCACACGCTGTTCCTGAAAGGCTTTTCAAGGCTGTCTTCCTAAGTAATTTCGTTTGGGCCTCTCTGCTCTGCAAAAAGGGAATCGATCGAACGAATTCACATCCCTTTGGTTAATTCAAACTAGATGATTAGCTTAAGAGGGGAGATACCACTTGAGTTTGAGCCAATTCTGCCCTACTTGTGAAAGCAAGCTCAAAAAAACCCCAAAATGTCTGTGATCCAAATTCTAGCACTGCCAGTTCTGTTTCCATTTAAACGTAAAGCCCTGAGCAGCTGAGAAGTGTGGTTGTTGATGGATTAAGCTCCAAGAAACAGGCAGAGGCGGCAGGCTCTCTTCTGTGTTCTGTCAGGCTTGAGCACTGGCAGCACAGGTGACTGGTTTTCAGTTAACAGCTATGAAAGCAATGGCGCAGAGTTCTCGTGCTTTAGCTAAGTGCCTGTTTGGTTGCAGGGCAAGCTAGTCAGACTTTAGAATCTGGTTTAGGCAGGTGAGACTTTGCTGTGGTTTGTTTTTCTCCAAAGATCTATGGGTTTTGTAGCCTAACGGAAGCAAAAGCAACTTTAAGCTAGGTCAGGAAAGAACCTTGTGCATTAGCAGACTCTCCTTTAGTGACCTTTGAGTCCATTTTGCTGTTGGCATTCAAACTGTTTTAAAAAAAGGAAAAAGATTTTGCTGCTTGTGTTTGATTCTCAAACCCCAAGATTTCTTGAAATATACTGTTAGTGTGTTGAGACGATGAAAGCGTGATGTTACATATAAAATTTTGCTTTTGTATCTGTAAAGGGATTCTGCGAAGTGCTACGTAATTACATATGAGCATGCATTCTTACGAATTGACTGATGTTTTTCTCTGTATTTATGTTGTTTTCAGAATACACAGATGAGAATGCCCTGATTCCTAAGAACTCATCGGTAATTGTTAGAAGAATCCCTGTTGGAGGAGTTAAAGCTACCGGCAAAACCGATGTTATGTAAGTATCCATAAAGCATTGTATTCTTTGTTAGGGGTTTCAGTGTGTTAACTTTTTTTATGGATATTAGTTTACAGAGGCGTTCTTTCTTGTTAAAGCTGCTGTTAATTTTTGTTGGCATGGGGTAGATTTTAATGTGTCTGTCCGAAAGTGGACTTACATTTTTAGGCCTGCTGGGACATGGGGTTCGAACTCCAACCATGGTAACTTTTAAGATTATTCTATTGGGTTTGTTCTTGGGGTTGATTGTTCTGAGACCCAAGTTGTAGATCCTGTTTCCTCGACGTGCAGAGATTCCTTATTATATGTGTTTGCTTTTATGGCTTTTATAGTAAAGACAGATACGCATTGTAGCGTAAACGCATACTTTGTTCCCGTCTCAGAAGAGCCTGATTCTCAGTGTTTGACTATTTCTGGCATTTGGGGGGGATATGGCAGGTATTCTTACGCCCCAAATCTGGGTTTTTTGCATACTAGCTATAGAGGAAAGACCAAGGTTTACCAGTTGGCGAACGATGCAAACAAGAAGTTCCATTCGTAAGCGATTCCTATGCGTTTCCTCAAGACAATGTCCGTTTCAGGCAAGAGAAAAAGAACAATATCCTAAAGTGTATTGCCTTTTGTGCAAGTACGATGAAGGAATAGTTAATCCTTTCCAAACTTGAAACTCAGTAAGCAGTTTAGCACATTACCAAATGTTACTAGTTATCTTGCTACGTCTGTTTTTACCCTAAGCTGGTATCTGTGCTCCGGGTTTTGGTTCTGTATTCCTAAGATTTACGGAGGACAGAGAATCAGGTGTATTGATTAAAATTACAGCTATTCCAATGCAGTGCTGACTAGAGGATTACTGCTGTCATTTATGTATTCATACAGTCCAGTTCTATATCAGCTACATTAGCATTGTTTGAACGGTCATGTTTTCCAGCCGCCTTAAAGATAGGTCTCTCCACCACAATTAGTAGATATTATTAGCTTGTGGTTTTGCCATGTCTTTCTAATGTTGGTTCTCAATAAATCAAGTAGACGGATGAGTTACACTGTGTCTCGAACAAAGAGTACAGCAGCCTCCCGGTACCCACGAGGCATCTGCAAGCAAAAAACCCTGAATTTATGTGGCTCTGCATCTCAACTTTGGGCGTATTCCTGCAGTAGTTGTTGCAGTGTTTTCAGGCACCCTCTAGTAATTCTGGACACCGCAGCACTGTGCTTATAAACATGGCCTTGTTTTGGGGGTTAATTTAAACACGTCTGCTTAGTGCTGTCTTGTCAGTGCATCCTCTGTTTCGGGCACCCTCTCCTGGTATTGTAATGCTGCCCTAAAATGAGAGGATAGATGCGGCTAGCATCAACGGTCAGATACATACCTGTATGTATAAGGGGATAAGGAAGGAACGGCACCGCTGTTCTAGCGCTGAAAATTAACCAGGCAGATTAGCTTTCTAGTCTTTCAGCTGTGAACATTGCAGAAACAACTGGTAGAGTGGTGGATGTTTGGGAATGATGAATGTATGCTGTAATGGTGGAGAGGCCTTCAAAAATGCGTTACTCTCCTTTTAGTACGCTCTTGAAGGTAAATGTATGAAGAATCCATGCTGTGGTAATCTAAAGGATGTCCTTGTCCTTCCTCAACTTCAGGAGGTACGTGGCTGTCATTGCGAGCCTGGTGGTGTTCTAGCAGTGGCAGGGAGCATGCGCCTTTCTATTTGTACACCAGTTGCACAGCAGCCTTTGAATTGCCTCTGCTCATAGGACACTTTGGATGATGTGTGAATTGTTTGTTAACGTTATCAATGGTTGCATGGCTGATTCATGACGAGTAGCGTGCAGATACAGATCAATGAGTATGTGGAATCTCAGCAAGTTTTCAAATTTAATAAATATTTCCTAAAATATCATAGCATTTTCAAGATTATCTTGAAGCTGGATAACTGTTGTCATGTGAACAAGCCTTTAATTTAATTTTTAATAATTTAAAGTATTTCTTTTGACTTTAAAATGTGTGTATATTTTGATACTATCCTGGTAAAGAGTAGTTGCCAGTTTGGGAAGATAGAAGAGGGAGGACCTTATCAGCCGCAACGTAATGTTGCAGTATTACTCATCTTCAAGACACAAAGAAGAAGCACTTCAGAAGCTGTTTACCGTTTCTCATACTTTTCGTTCATTTTGCATTGGAAACTAACACAATTTTCACAGAAGAATTTAATTGGCTGTAAGTGATGGACATTTCAGGGGGGTTTGCAAGAGCCAATCTAGAAGCGTTTCTGGAACACGGACAACTGCATGGCTATTTTTGAATTTCTAGGCGCTACAGTTATAGATCCATGCTTTGAATGCTGCACAATTTCATACACTGTAGTATATATACAGTGGACAACACAATCTAATTTGTTTGATCGCAGACTGTGTAAATTGTGTAAATGCACCTAATTGTTTACAGGAAAATACTGATGCGTATGTGTGGCATATTAGCAAACGTGACCTTCTGAAACTGTTGTAATGCCATGTTTTGCTATGGAACTGCTTGCATTTTTTGCTCAACAACATGTAACTTTGTCTGGGAAAGCACTAGGGATTGCACTTTGTGAAAAGGCGTAGTGCTAGCCAATTAAATGACTAGTCTTTAAAGTTACAAAGATTAGAGAAGGCAGGGCCTAATGCAGAGGAGCTAGTCCTTTCTTCTGAAAATACAGGCTGGAGTTCCTTTCCCAGAAAGAAAAATCTCTTCCCACTGGTAACTTCTTCCCTCTCTCACTGCAGAAATTAAATTGTGGACATTTGGTAAGGAAAAAAAAAATAGTTTGGAAGGTAGCCACCAGGAGAAATTGGTCTCTGTTAGCGCTGTCCCTAAACATGTCCTTGGTTCTGTAAACTCAGGTGAAGTTTTACTCTAAAATGTGAAAAACTGTCCAAGTGGTGTACACATTTAAGCTTTTGAGAAAATGTAAGTATTTCAGAAAAATAGAGGAACATAAGATAAAGCAGCTCCAAACGGTTCCTTACTCTAACCTCCTCAGTGCAGACTGGCTTAGCATGGAGGCAATGTGTTGTAAAAAGTTTTCTGTTTTATTATGCATTAAATGCCATCTTGAATTTTGGTCTATTCCTAGTAATGTCTTGTGGGTTTTGGATGTGTTTTGTAAACCGCTTGGGTTCAAACAAATTAGTCAAGTATCTGTAAAGTCTTCTGTAAATGTTAATGGAAATGATTTCATAGATGTCGATCTGGATTATGTTACAGTTGAGAAAAAGCTGTGTATATGAAACAGCCCTTTAACAAAATGCTGAAACAAGTTGGTTGCTTTTGTGAATGAATGCATCTAAAACCAAAACCATGAGTGGTTGATCTGAATGATAGGTGCTTGAGGGTCCAAATCATTTACAGTCACTCCCTTAGACCCTGCTTGTATCTGTACTAGTGTGTAATAAAAACATTTGAACAAATACTACTTTAAAAAAATCAGCTGGCTTCAATAATTTGAAGATCCAGTTCTGCATAACATTTATATTACAATTTGTATGTTAAAAGGACACGGTCAACTGGAAAAAAACTGCAGGTTTTGCTTATTGTAGTTAACTTGCTTCCTATGAAGAAGTTAGTGGGGGGGAACATGAAGAGCCTAAGGTTTTGAGTGCCCAGGAATGCTCTTTTCAAGTAGGTTAACAGGCACATAAACAGCCTGTGATGACGTAAGGACTCCCCAGAACATCTTTTGGACAACTCTGTTTCATATGAGCAGCTGTTTTCATGCAACCTCAGCTGGCGTTGTGCTGCTCTTTACAGGGTTGGGTGAGTGGTGTTCTCTTTGGCAGTGTGGGCTTAAATGTGTTTCTAATGTATGTGTCAAATAATTACCTGTTAAACAGAGTGCCAATCTGGCTGAAGCCAATGCTTCCGAAGAAGATAAAATAAAAGCTATGATGCTACAGTCTTGCCAGGAATATGATCCAATCAAGTAAGTGTTGATAATGTCAAATCTGTTCTTTGAAGATTATGGAAAGATTGTGGAGAAGTTTGTTTTAACGAGAGAGACACGTGCATACCTTTTTCTTCTTTGCCCCAAACCCTTTTAGTTACATGCAGAAACCCTGGGGTCCACCTCCACCATCATCTGCTTGCTTTCGTTGCGGAAAACCTGGCGACTGTATAAAGAACTGCCCAACAAATGGGGTAAGACTGTGGGGGACTTCTGGTGTTCCTTAGCTTTTCATTTTTTTACCTTGGCAGTTACGTAACAAATCCATGAATACTCATATTAAGAATTGTTTCTCTTGGGGTGAAAGACAGAGGTTCATAGGGCAATGTTGCAAAGCCCTTCAAAATCCAAGGGAAACCTGGCATTATAAATGTAAACTTTTCTTTTTTCTAGGTCATAGACATTAAGTATGTCCACAGATCTTGCTCTGTGAACTTTCATGCATATTTTTATATATTTCAATATTACTGGAAATGTTTCTGGTTTTAACTCTGTTTAATGACAGTTCACAGTTTTTAGTATTTCATGTAAAACCAAGATGTTTCTGTTGACCCCATCTATTGAATATTTGTGCTCTGAATTGCGCTTTGGAGGAGGAGCGGGTTTGTATCTCTTTTCTGAGTGGATGGTGAGCTAAGGGATATTTCACCCTTAAAGAACCTGAACTTAAGCCAAAGAATGGAATGAGTTCAAAACACTGCTCAAGCCTTTGGAACATCCTGGCTATATTCATTTAGGAAAATAAGTATTTTAGTCGAGCAACCCTTATGCTAGGTAAAAGGAGAGGATTAAAGGCTTTTGCTGCTTAAAATAATCATTGAAATGTCATTTTAAGTGTGGGTCTTAAAAGGAGATATGTCTGCATTTCTTTTCTTAACAGGACAAAAATGTTGAGCCTGTTCCCAGAATTAAAGAGCACAGGAATTCCAAGGAGTTTCATGATGGAGGTGAAAGACCCCAATACAAAGGGTGCTATGCTGACAAACACTGGAAAATACGCAATACCAACTATTAATGCGTAAGTATGGAATTAATTGGACTGGCCAAAAAGTGAGCGAGAGAAACCACGCGTGCATGTCTGAGTGGCTATGCAACCAAGTTGGCCAGCATCTGTAATTACGGGGCAGGAAGCACTGTCATTGTGCTTAACCATAGAATCTGGGATACTTTTGAATATTAAAATAGGGTGGTCCTGCTGTTCGTGCCCCTGGAAGTTGGTTAAACGTGTGGTATGCTAAGAATCTGTATTTCTGCAAAACATTTCAGTAGTGTTTGCAGTGGAGTCGTTCTCTCTGAAAGCTCGTTTTGCTTTTGGTTTATGTTTCAAAGGCTTCTTGCAAAATTTAACAAGTAGCTGTTGGACTGAGATTTCCGCCCCCTCTGACTTTTATCAAATCCCATGTGTGAAACAGACTGAAGTTTTCCTGTTGCTATAAACTAAGAAAATACTGCTGTGTGCTGACAGGAGTGGCTGTTTTAAAATGCACTTGGTAGCACTTCTGTGTTTCTGTCATGGATCTCATTTTGTAGGAAACAGACTTCTTCCATTTATAAAATGTAGTTACTCGGAGACGAACTTTACCCTGAGCCTGCAATTTACATTTACCCTCTGGCAAAGGAGAGGTGGGATTCATTTCTCTCATAGAAAATGATATAGCCAACTCTGGTGACTTACGGTGGTCTGCAACAAACAGATAGTTCGGCATTTAATCCACATTCTTCTCCACGGGAGAGTTGGTTAAAACCTTCAGAACTCAAGCCTACTAATGTTTTTTTGAGATGTCTATCAGGTTCCCGTACAAAGACAACCAGCATTACCAAGTCTTCTGGGCCCCCAAGGACAAGCAATACCCACAACTGGTAAGTAACTGTAACTTCAGAATTTCTTTAAAAAAATTACCTTCAGAGGAACTGAATGGGATTTCTTTCTTTTTCCTCTCCCCACTCCAAAAGGTCATCCAATGAGAGCCAGTCCAGTTCGCTCAGCAGGTGGCAGACCAGGCTGGGAAGTGTAAGTATTCTACAGAAATTCAGTAGATGACTCCTTGTCACCTGTTAAAAGAGGCTGTATAACGCATAACTTATACAACAGCTGATTTATAATGAAGCAAGTATGCACAGATAGTTGTGGAGAATCCAAGTGGTAATTAATTTTTAAATGGCTTCATTTGAATTGGCTTTTACAAAGGGCATCTGTGCTTCCACTAAGGTTATTTAAAATAAAACTCCGGTACATGACTGAAAACAGGACTCTGAGAAATGAACGCTTTTTGAGGAAACCATAATTGCCTATAAAAATTAAAGATAATTAAAGGATCAGATGGAAAGCCACCTTTTCCATTACTGGCTGAATAGGGCTGAAGAAATTGATTTCCCAATAGGAATCAGCCTCCAACATTCTTTTTTTAACAACTTAGTTGATACTGCATGAGCAAATGGTTGGAAAAGTCAACACTGTTCTTTTATGACAATTTTGAATTTCTTCAATTTAGTCATCTCACATAGCCAAGACGCTTTCTCTCAGTTGGAAAGAGAGGAGTCTGTTTTACCTATTACTGCAGCGTCAAGCTAGTCCTTCCTTTCGCTATATGTTTGTTATAGACAGATTGTAAGAGTGCATTGTGTTTATAAAATCTTAAAGGTAAATCAAAAGAAAAACCAGGATCTGATATTTCCAATTCAGTCAGCAAGAAAACAACAATTCAGGGACAGGACCAGGCCAAATACCTCATGATGAGGCAACAACATAGGAAGCGTATGTGGAAGAAGTTAAAAGAAGTTCCAGAGAAGATTAGTTAATATCTGTGCAGTACTTGGAAGATCAGAAGTGTGATGTATTAAGTGTATCAAGGAGTGGCAGAGGAGCAGTGGGCACTTGGCCCACGGGAGATGGGAGTCTCTTTCAAGTGTGGGCAGCCTCCATCCACAGGTGCAAAGCTGAGTATAAGGAGAGAAGACTGAATGAACTGTTGGGGGTGAGGATGTGGAAGGCAAGTATGAGGATCAGGAAATGAGCGTAGTCTCTAATGAACAGAAAGCAGGGAGAAAAATGCTTAAGTTGGCAGGATGCCATTGGCCTCCCTTATCTAGGGAGGAGTTTTACAGAGAACAACGGAGACTTAAAGAGGAGGAAGTATTTGGCTCAATGAAGTTGCCTT
>NW_027441515.1:0-90000 GCF_964195595.1 Calonectris borealis | reverse complement strand
TGGTTAGGGGTTTGGTCAGGGTTAGGGTTAGGGTTAGGGTTAGGGTTAGGGTTAGGGATTAGTGTTATGGTTAGGGGTTATGGTTGGGTTTATGCCTATGGGTTAGGATTTCATTTTCGGTTAGGGTTAGCATTAAGTATTAGGATTAGGTTTAGGGTTAGGGTTGCAGTTTAGTTTTAGGGTTAGGTTTCGCGTTAGAGTTAGGGTGAGGTCTTAGGGTGAAGTATTAGGTTTGTGATAGCGTTAGGGTTAGGGCTTAGTGTTATGGTTAGGGGTTACATTGGGTTTACGCTTATGGGTTAGGATCTCAGTTTGGGTTAGGGGTAGCATTAATTTTTAGGGTTAGGGTTTAGGTTTAGAGTTGCGGTTTAATTTTAGGATTAGGTTTCGCATTAGGTTTAGGGTGAGGTGTTATGGTTACGGTATTAGGTTTGGGGTAGCGTTAGGGTTAGGGTTAGAGCTAGGGTTAGGGTCATTAGGGTTCAGGTTGGGGTTCAGGGTTAGGGTTAGGGTTCGGGATTACGGTTAGGGGTCGGGGTTAGGATTAGCATTAGGGTTAGGGCTTAAAATTAGGATTAGGGGTTAAGGTTAGGGTTATGGTTGGGGTTAAGGTTAGGGTTATGGTTGGGGTTAGGGTTAGGCCTAGGGTTATCGTTGGGGTTAGGATTATGGTTCCGGTTTAGTGTTAGGGATAGGATTATGGTTTCGTTTTAGGGTTAGGGTTAGCGTTAGGGTTAGGGCGTAGGGTTACAGTTAGGGATAGGCTTAGCGTTAGGGTTAGGGTTTGGGGTAGGGGATAGGGTTAGGGTTTAGTTTTACGGTTAGGGGTAGGGGTAGGTGTAGGGGTAGGGTTATGGCGATGTCTTAAGATTACGGTTTGAGGTTGAGTTAGCATTAGGGTTACGGTTAGAATTAGGGGTTCGGTGTTATGTAAGGGTTAGTTTTATGGTTCCATTTAGGTTATGCCAAAGTGTTAGTGTTACGGTTTGATGTTAGGGTTAGGGTTACGGTTTGGGGTTAGGGTTAGCGTTAGGATTTTGTTTTAGGGTGAGGTTTCACCTTAGGGTTAGGGTTAGGGCTAGGGTTAGCTTTATGATTCAGGTTAGGCTTAAGGTTAGGTTACGGTTAGGGTTAAGTGTTCGGTTTAGGGTTAAGTGTTAGGCTTAGGGTTAGGTTTAAGTGTTAGGGTTAGGGGTAGATTAGGGTTAAGGTTAGAGTTAGGGTTAGGATTAGAGTTAAGGGTTAGAGTTAGGATTCAGTGTTAGGGTTGGGTGAGGTCTTTATGTTAGGATTATGGTTTACAGGTAGCGTTAGGGTTAGGTTTAGGGTTAGTGTTAGCGTTAAGGTTAGGGTTAGGGTTTAGGATTGGGTTCAGGGTTAGAGATAGGGTTCGGTACTGGGGTAAGCGTTAGTATAAGGGTGAGGTCTTAGTGTTACAGTTAGGGTTTACGGGTAGCATTAGGGTTAGGGTTAGAGTTAGGGTTAGGGTCATTACGTTAAGGTTAGGGTTGGGGTTCAGGGTTAGGGTTAGGGTTTGGGATTAGGGTTAGGGTTCGGGGTTAGGGTTAACATTAGGGTTAGAGCTTTATGATTCAGGTTAGGCTTAAGGTTAGGTTAGGGTTAGGGTTAAGTGTTCGATTTGGGGTTAAGTGTTAGGGTTGGGGTTAAGGTTAGAGTTAGGCTTAGGACTGGAGTTAAGGGTTAGAGTTAGGGTCCAGTGTTAGGTTTAGGGTGAGGTCTTAATGTTACGCTTAGGGTTTCCGGGTAGCATTAGGGTTAGTTTTAGGGTTAGTGTTAGGGTTAAGTTTAGGGTTAGGGTTTAGGGTTAGGATTGGGGTTCAGGGTTAGAGTTAGGGTTCGGTATTGGGATTAGAGTTAGTATTAGGGTGAGGTCGTAGTGTTATGCGTAGGGTTTACGGGTAGCATTAGGGTTAGGTTTAGGGGTTAGGGTTAGGTTGGGGTTCAGGGTTAGGGTTAGGGTTCGGGATTAGGGCTAGAGTTCGGGGTTAGGGTTAGCATTAGGGTTAGGGGTTAACGTTAGGGTTATGGTTAGGGGTTAGGTTTAGGGTTAAGGTTAGGGTTATGTTTAGGGTAGGGTTAGGCTTAGCGTTAGCATTAGTTTTACGGTTGGGTTTAGGATGGTTCGGGTTTAGGGTTAGGGATAGGGTTAGGGTTAGAGTTAGGGTTAGGTTTACGGTTAGGGTTAGCATTTGGGTTAGGGTTCGGGTTAGGGTTGGGGTTCAGGTTTAGGGTTAGGTTTCGGTGTTAGGCTTAGGGTAAGGGTGAGGTCTTAGTATTATGCATAGGGTTTACGGGTAGCGTTAAGGGTTCGAGTTAGGGTGAGGGTTTGGTGTTAGTGTTAGGATTGGGGTTCTTATTCTTGATCCTCTCTCTAGTTGTCTTTCTCTCTCTCGTTGTTTTAATTACAAATTATTATTATTATTATTATTATTGTTATTATTATTATTATTATTGGTATTATTATTGGTGTTATTATTGGTGTTATTATTGGTAATATTATGGTATTATTGGTATTACTATTATTACTCTTACTAGTATTACTATTATTGCTATTATTATTTTATTTCAAGTATTAAACTCTTCTTATCTCTACCCGTGAGTTTTCTTGCTTTTGCTCTTCTGATTCTCTCCCCCATCCCATTGCTGGGGGGAGGGCGAGTGAGCGGCTGTGTGGTGCTTAGTTGCCGACTGGGGTTAAACCATGACAGGGGTCCACCACAAAGATGGCTGCCATTCTGTCACATCCTCTGAGCTAAAACTGGCTCATCCTGGGACATGGTGCCCCCCACGCACGCAACCTGCAGTCCAGAAGTACCCCTGAAAAGACCTCGACAGCCTGCATTAACACACCGGCATGCACTTCAGATGTAAACACTGCCAAGTCATCTCTTATTTGCAACAGATACAGAGGACCAAATTCTGCAAATCTAGCCTTACTTCTACTGAAACTTTCCTTACAGACAGCTCATCTTCTCTTTTTGTAAACTCTAGTGAAGACCTGTTCTAGCGCAAAGGCTTGAACCCCGCCTACGGTGAAGAAGCCCCAGTTTTCTTTCCTCACTGCTGTCTTGCTTCCCAAAAATCAATCAATACCAAAAGCTCTGTGTGAACATTGCATAAAAAAGCCAATTGCAAATGCTTTTACTTGCTACTAGTTTTGTCAGGGAAGGAACTAGCTTCTCCTGCTAGTTTTGCTACAGTTTCATGACCTTTAAAGACGCCACTTCTTACCTTTGCTACGCCAATACAGCCTCACAGCTCAGCAAAATCATACTGCAGGTAGGAAACCTTCACCATACAAAGACAGGCACGCTACAGGAATACGTCACTCTCAAAGAACAGACTCTTGCAACCACTCCTCCCTTTGCTTAGCAAAGTTTAGGGCGTGTTAGAAAACAACAACAACAACAAAGCAGGGTTCTCTCTCACATTTTACGGAGCCCATGATATCAGCTGTTCAACATTAAGTCCAACTCCAGCCTGAACCCCAGAATAAGAAATGCCATCTTAAAATTTCTGGAAAAAGGGAGGGCTTTGAAGCGGCAAGACCAGAGAACGTTCACAAAAGCACCGTCATGGAAGTACACATCCCTTATCACAGACCAACTGCACGGTGACCTAAGTGAGTGACGTTGTCTGCTCATTTGCAGCTCAGGGTCTCTTTTTTCATTAGCGCCGAGCATGTAGGTTGGAATTGGAGCTGAGAAGAAAACCATATGCAGTCAGTCTGGTCTCGTTCAAGTTCACATTTACTAGGAATCACAGCAGGTCCCATCTGTCTCTCCAGACCCCACCACCACTTCTGTGCAGCGTCCCGAGGAGCAATAAGCGCAGAACAAGAAACCTTCCTTCAAAATAAGGCCCACAGCCTGCTCTTTCAACAGGACGCACAGAGCACCAGCTGAGAACAACCTCTGCTTTAACTATGCCTAGCTCCGCTGCCTACGTAAGGAGACCAGCTCCTAAATGATCCCTAGCCCTAAAACCACAGATCTTCCCTAGGGCAATGCTAAGGAAATACCAGAGCCCAGGGAAACCTGGTCACTCAGCTTCAGTTGACGGGGAGAAGGACAGTGGACTAGAAAGAGAAAAATATGATGAGAGAAAAGATAGAGGAGCTGAGAGAGAAAGAAAGGTATGGGGAAAAGGCTAGAGAGCTGGAGAAATCAAGAGAAATAGGGATGAGGAGCCCTGCAGAGAGATGGAGGAAGAAAAAGTAGGGTCAAGGAGCAGGACAGAGAGGCAGAGATGGGCGTGGGGAAGGAGAGGAAGAAGGAAGGGGGGGCTAGGGAAAGACAGGGACAGGGAGCAGGACGTCCAGATGGAGAAAGAGAAGGAAGGACAGGGAGCAGGACAAAGGGACTGAGAAATAAAGAGAGGGTCAGATCCTGATGGAGACCAAGAAGGGGGGGAAAAGCCAGCAACGGGCTGGAGGACAGAGACAGGGGAAGAGGAAAAGAGGACCGAGAAGCAGAAAAGAGGAAGAGAGAACAAATAAAAGGGAGAGCCAGCTGGACGGGGCAGGGGAGTACAACAAGAAACGATGGGACAGGCAGCGGGACAGAGAAATAAAGAAGAAACGATGGGGACAGGAAGCAGGGCAGAGGGACAGCGAGAGGAAAAAAGGGGCAGGGAGCAGGACAGAGGTAGAAGAAGAAGCTGCAGGAACAGAGGGGGAGAGAGAAGAAAAAGAAAGGTAGGAAGAAGGATGGGAGGCAGAGAGGGAAAGACAAGGAAAGGGAGTAGGACACAGATTGTCAGGGAAAGGCAAGGACAGGGAGCAGGACAGGGCGATACAGAGAGAGAAGAAAGGCACAGGGAGGCAGGACAAAGGGAAAGACAGGCAAAACTAAGGGACGGGGAGCAGGACACAGAAGGAGGTAAAAGAGCCTGGGCTGGGCAGCAGGACAGAGAGATGGAAGGAAAAAACAGCACTGGGCTGCAGGACAGAGATGGAGTGAGAAATAGCCGCGGCAGGGAGCAGGACAAAGTGAGGGCGGGGGGAACCTGAAAAGGGAGTAGGACAGAAAAATAGGGTGGGGGAGAGACAGGGAGCGGGACAGAGAAGCAGAGAGAGACTTAGAGGGCCAGGGAGCAGGGCAGAGAGATGGAGCAAGAAGGGGAACAGAGATGGGCGGCAGAACAAAGGGAAGGAGAGACAAGAACGGGGAACAGGGAGCAAGACAAAGGGACAGGAGAGGAAAAAAACAGTGACGGGTGCAGGACCGAGATGGAGGAATTTAAAAGAAGAGGCCAGAATGACAGCGAGAGAAAAAAGGAAGAGGGGGCAGGACACCACTGGAGGACAAAACCAGCTGTGATGGGCAGTGGGACAGAGAGACGAAGAAAGGAGAACTAGAGAGCGAGAGAGAGAGGAAAGAAGGCACAGCCAGCTGGACAGGGGGGTTTAGTGAGAAAGGGTGGGGCAGGGAATGGGACAGAGAGAAAGAGAGAAAAGAGAAAAAGGAGCGAAGGACAGCAAGAGAAAAAAGAGGACAGGGATCTGGACAAAGATGGGGAAAGAAGCAGCAGGAAAAGAGGAAGAGAGGCAGAAAGAGGGAGCCGGAGGCAGGAAGAGAGAGAGAACTAAGGGCTAGGGGCAGGATAGAGATCGCAAGAAAACCTGCGGTGGGCAGAAGAAAGGAGAGGGAGGAAAAAGGAATAGGGGCAGGGAGAAGGACAGAGTGACAGACAAGAATAACAACGAAGAGAAAGAGAGAAACAGGGACAGTGAGCAGCACAGAGGGATGAGGAAAGAAACAGAGGTCTCAGGAGCCCTGCAGAGAGATGGAGGAAGCGGGGAGGGGATGGGTCAGGGAGCAGCAGAGAGAGACAGAAGAGAGATGAACAGGAAGACGGACAGGGACAGTGGGATACAGCATGGAAAACCGCAGTGACAGTGAGCAGGGCGGGGGGGGAGGCAGAGAGAGAGAGAAGCAGAAGGAGGGAGAAGGGAAGACAAGGACAGGGAGCGGGACATACAGGCAGAGAGAGACAAAGCAGGACAGGGAACAGGCCAGAGAGACTGTGAAAAACAGAGCGGGATGCAGACCAGGACAAAGAGACAGAGAAGAAACAACAGCAATGTGCTGCAGGGCAGAGACAGAGGAAGGCAAAAAGAGGGACAGGGAGCAGGAGGGAGGGGCAGCAAGAAAAAGACAGGGGCAGGTAGAGCGACAGGGAAAGAGGGACTTGGAGAAGAGAGGACGGGGAGCAGAACACAGCAACAGAAGAAGAGAGGTATGGGGAAGTGAAAAAAATGACACAGAGGGAAATGGGAGGGGGGGGCTGGGAGGGACTGCGATGCAGAAGAGGGGTGACACGGCCCCGAGGGGCTGGGACTCACCGCAGCTCCCGCTCTCTGCACTGCCAGGCAAATGTTACAGTTCAAGCACTTCTTTCTCTGTCCGTCTGTCCTTTTCTCCCTTCCTCTTCGGTAGCTCCACCTGCGTGCCTGTCCTCACCTCAGCTGGGCCGCAGCTGGAGCAGAGCCCGCACCTCCCAAGACCAACATGGCTGCCCAGCAGCCCCGTGCCCCAGGCCTACAGCTCCCGGCATGCCCTGGGAACCATCATGGCCACGCGGCAGCCCGTGCCCCGGGCCTACAGCTCCCAGCATGCCATGGGGCGCGGCTTCCTGCTGCCTGGCCTGAGAGGCGGCTCAGGGCCACGCCAGGGCTGGGGCGCTGCTTCCTGGATCCCGTGGCAGCGATGGGCACAGGGACAGACTGCCAGATCCCGGGGCCAGGTACGTGTGCGGGCTGTCAGGGTCACCCCTGCCTGGTTTTTCCCAGCGAAGCCCCAGGAGGTGCCGAGGCTGCAGCCCTGGGGCCAAGGCTCCAGGAGCCGGGCATTTCTGCGGGCGCTGCTCCCTGCCAGGCCCCACCGCCAGCTGCCAGCTGCCTGGGGCTTCTCCCCGTTGTCTCCAGCTCTGCTTTCCGCCAGCGCCGGGGGCTCCGCAGGACATCTTGCCCACTCCCCGCCACCGTGCTGACCCACGTCTGCAGCTCGTCTGTGGTGTCCACGTCAGACAGCTCATTTGGGGGTGGCAGGTCTCTCCTGAAGCACCCTGGGAACGGGGACAGAGCAAACCCCATCCCTCCCTTCCGATCTTTGTCCCCAGGGAGACCCAGTGGAGACGGACCGTGTGCTGGAGAGCGTCCTGCAGGGAGGTGACAGCCGTTGGCAGAGAGGTGCTGAGAGCCACCTGACAGCAAAGGCGTCCAGTGGCCGCAGAGCAGCCCAGGTGAGCTGTGAGTTCCCCCGTGAGAGACCCTGCTCCCAGGGAGCACCTCCCCATAGAGCAAAGGCCGTATCCAGCCAGCTGGTGCTGGGTACGGCTACCCCAAGGGGTCTTTGCAGGGGGGACGGGGTCACCTGCCTGGTGGCTCTGACACAGACATGATGAGCTGAAGCCCTGTGGCCATGGCTGGCCGGTTCAAAGTCTCCGAGTGCCTCTGCCTTTCTCCCCAGGAGTGTCCAGCCTGGGCACTTTTTCAGGGCGTGACGGATGATGTGAAGATGGATGCTGGTGCTGTCCTGGTGGATCTTCCACTTGGGCACGGTGGGTACCCCCACTTCAGAGTTGTGGTGTCTGAGATCTGGGGCCACCTGAAGAGAGAGACCTCCAGGGAGTTTGTGTTCAATGTTTTGATATCTTGGGGCTACAATGTGCTAGGGATATGGGGCGCTAGGGTTCCAGCGTGCTAGGGTTATGGGGTTTGAGGGTTATGGGAGTTTACGCGACTTAGGATTAAAGCATGTTATTGTTATGGTCAGGATCTGGGTTTGCAAGCGCTGGGTTCCTGGGGTTAGGTTGGTTTTGCCTTATGTTGTGTTCTGGGTGGTCTTTTTTTTGGAAAGTCCTTTTGTAGCTTGCTTGCATTTTTAGGGTTTGGATAGGGGTCTTTGGTTTTTGTGTGATGTGTCTTCTGCTTGTTTTTTTGCTGTCCTTGTGGTTTGTGTTGCATTTTCTGTCTTGTAACCACCGTTTGTGGTCTAATCTGTGTGATCGGGCCGGGCAGTGTCACTTCTGTTGTGGTCCAGCTCATTTCCACTGAGTCACTAGGGAGGTGGTTAGGTATGGAGGGCTTGCAGTTTGCGGAGAATGACTGCCAGACGACCGACAGCCACTTCTGGGGTGTGGGAGGAGTTCGGGTCCATAGGTAATGACTGCCGGAGGACTAAGTGTACTTCTGAATTTGTGTGGACTCCCAGAGTAATGGTGGGATGCCACCAGCGGCACAGAAGGACAAGGGCTTCCCCAAGGGTACATGGCTTGTTGGTTATTGCTTTTGAGTAAGCAACTGAGTAATTTTGAGTAAGTCTTGTGAGGGGTAGTGGACTCAAGGGGAGACCTTGTGTTCCTCATCAGTGCCTCAGGGGTTTCCTGTCATTTTTTGTTTGTTTGCTTTTTGTTTGCTGTGCTGAATTTAAAAGGCTTATTGTAGCTCTTTGGATTTCTGTCCTTAAAGGAAGTCTCTAGGATTTCTACCCAGGAGCGAGATGTCCAGAAGGGACTGTCCTTGTACACTGATGTCAGCCTTCCGCCTAGAGCACTGTCTGGTGGTGGTGTATTTTAATGGTAAGGTAACTCAAATGCATCTTAAATATACAAGCTTTGCCGTTGTTCCTGCTATGCCTGGGGGACGATTCTCAGCAGCTCATAAACAGTGTGTTCTGCTGTGCTTTACCCGTTAGAAATAATCTGTCACCAGAAATGTCTTCCTTAGTGCCTGCACAGAGCAAGAACCTCCAGTAGCAAGGGCATGCTGACCCTTGGGCAGCTTCAAAGCGACGGATAAATGTAAATAGGTTAAAAATCCAGTCCTATGGTAGCAGTGTGTGCGTCAAAGTTCACCTGACTCTCCACGCTGACTCAGCCTGTCACAATGTTTTGCGGGTAAGGGTGGATGAAGTCAGTATAAGCAGGTGGTGTAACTGGCCAGGCAGTTCATCTAAAGAAACGAAACGTTACCTTTGCTTGGAGTGCCATGCCTTTAGATATGGGGGTGTATTGCCTTTCCTTCCCTGGTGTGAGCACAGAGAACTGAGAGGTGTTTCCATCGGGCGGAGGGAAAGCCATCCAACAGTCATCACAAGCCTCAGGGCATGTGGTCCTTGATGGAGGCGTAAGTGCTTGGGACAGTTTTACTTCTAAGCCCTAAGCCCTAAGCCTAACCCTAAAACGAAACCCTAAGCCTATCCCTAACCCTAAACCCGAACCATAATCCTAACCCCGACCCTAACCCTAACCCTAACGATACCCTAAGCCTAACCCTAACCCTAGCCCCTAACCCTAACATTAAGATAAGGCAAGGAAGCAGGACACGGCGATAGAAAAAAGAGAAGGAGAGGGAGCAGGAGAAAGAGATGGAGAGAAAGGAAAAAATAGCAGCAGGCTATAGGACAGACAGGGAGGAATTAGAAACTACAGACAGGGAGAGAGACAGAGAAAGAGAAAGCAAAAAATAGTGATGGGCTAAAGGCAGAGAGGGAGGAGTTAAAAAATGGGGGCAGGAGACTGGTCTGTGGCCATAAACATAAATGGTCATTGGCTTCTTTGACTGAACTTTCCATGAATGCCACAAGATACACTCAAGCACCCTGAGATGTCCCCTCCCTTTGCCGGCCCTGCACCGCGGGCAGCCGAGCGCCACACGGCCAAGCCCGCTGCATCTGCCCCAGGCTGTCTTGCCCTCGCTGGCTGCTGACAGGAGGGGACACCAGGTGGTGACCGCCTGGGGGGTGACAGGAGGGACACCAGGTGGTGACAGCCTGGGGGGTAACAGGACACCAGGCGGTGATGGGCCCGGGCGGTGACAGGAGGGACACCGGGCAGTGACAGGCCTGGGGGGTGACAGGAGGGACATCAGGTGGTGACAGCCTGGGGGGTGACAGGACACCAGGCGGTGATGGGCCCGGGGGGTGGCAGGACACCGGGTGGTGACAGGCCAGGGGACAGCAGGGAGACCAGCGGCCCGGGGTGGTGACAGGCCCGGGGCTGACGGGCCCCCCCTCCCCTCGGGGGCGCTTGGTGTTAGGATGAAGAGCGCGGGGCCGCCACGCCCACGTGACGCGGGCCTTTTGTCATAATGCGCTGGGTCACGTGAGGCGCGGGGGGTGGGTGCAGTGTGCCGTTGCGTGTGCACAGTGACACGCTTGCAGCGGCCTGTGCGGTTGTCGGCCAGGAAGGCCATGGCGGAGCACCGCAGCCTCTGAGCGCCACTGGCCCGCTCGAGCTCAGCCCGCGCTGCTTGCCCTGGCCTCCTCGGTGGAGGAGGAACCGCCGCGGGCCCTCACCTGGCACAGCGGCCGCGACGCTGTCTGCCGCGGTAGACGCCATCACGGAGCAGGCACCTCCTGGCCCCAACCACGTCGTGCGTCCACTACAAGTTCGCCTCCAAGCTGAACCATGACATGGTCACCTTCAACGGCCTCCACATCTCCCGGTGTGACCTCAAGCACCAGATCATGGGCTGCGAGGAGCTGAAGGTGGCCAGCTGCGACCTGCAGATCACCAACGCCCAGACCAAAGAAGGTGCGCGGGGGCGGCGGGCGCGGGGCCTCGGGCACCGCCCGGCTGGCGGCGTCACAGACCACCCTGCGTCGGCCGTGGCCTGTGGGAGCCGCGCTCTGCTCTTTGTGGGTCATCCCCACGTAGCGTGAGTCAGGCTGGGGCCCATGCCGCCAGCATGCGGCAGGACCGGGAGGGCAAGCGGCGCTGGGCATTAAGTGGGGTGGGAAGCCATAATGCGATTCGGCCACCATCGGTAGCTGTGACTTGTGTTGGGGGCCTCACAGAGCTGTTCTTCTGTAGTTGCTGTTGTGACAACTACCTTCAGATCTGTGTTGTAGACATGGAGCTAGGCGTAGAAGAGTACGTGGTTGATGTGTGACATACGGCGCTTACAAAAGCTTTGGTTTCCTGGAATTCTTCTAGGTAAAATGAGAAGGAAATGTGGGAGCATATCTTGTAATAACCAACTTGCCAGATTTCTTTGAAATGTGGTGGAGAAAGCTGAAAGTGATAGAAATAAAAGAGATGGCTAATTTGAAGAAAAGAAACCACCTGGATTTGGTGAATTTCGTGACTTAATTTTGACTTCAACTTGTTTTACTCCACTGCATTGGAAAATGGGTTTTGCGGCTGTTGCAGAAACTGCCCACTAGCAACATTTTGGATCAGGAGCGTATCTGTGAGTTAAAATCTGTGCAGACCCTTGAAAGCCGTCTTGCGCATGAGTGTTCTCCGTATCTAAATTATACTTTGGAATTTCTTGTTAATATAACTTCTTTTCCACACCAAAGACATGGTCATTCAGATGCTATTGAGCATCATTTCATCATTCGTTTCTAACGGTGGTTTTTTTTCCTGTACTACATGTTAACCGTATCAGGGCAGTACTGAAGTTTTATGGCAGAACGTTTATGGTGGATATACGTAAGAAATGTTCTTAGAGACATCATAAATTCTTTTAAATCTAACAAATGGTGCTTGATTCTTAGAGATGATAATGGTTTCGTATTACTTAGTAGGATATTTCAGTTTGGTAATCTGCCATCTCGATAAGTTTGAATGTGATTAAAGACTTTGGGATGTGACTTTTCAGAAAAAGACTTGTAAAGTGTTTTCATTCCTTAAACATAACATTACATTTTTTTTTTTTCCCCCCTGTGGTTCTGTGACACTCTTACAACAGGCTTTTCTTTAAAATGTGTACTAGCGTTTTTTTTCTTCTTCCTGTTTCATGTGTTAAAACTTAAAGAGAGTAGTATGTACACTGCAGTAACTGTAACTTCAGCCCTAGCCTTTAAAGTGGTTGGACCTAAAGCTTGCTGTTTATCTGCAGATACTTAAACTATTTTCAGGAGAGTGTCTGTGAAGAGCCTTAACAGCACAACGTTAGGGGTCTTAGGGATGCCACCTGACAGGGCTTGACGAGGTATACAGTATCTTTGGTTTTCAGACCATTGTTCTGATTCGCTCTGCAAAGGTAAGGGCTTTGAATATTTAAAACTGTAGGCAGATTACAGGGGATGCCTGCTGATAGTGCTTTAAAATATTCAGTCCTATCCAGCTTGTGTAAGTACAATAGAAAAAGCATTCTCATGGAGAGATCTTTGCATTTTAAGCTTACTCAGTCCAAGTGTCTCAGGTAGTTGTTTTTTTTTGTTTGGGCCTTATGTAAAAGGTCAGAAGGCTTTCCTCCTCTTCAGAAGACTAACAGGGTGTAAGCCAAGGCAAAGCATGGAGAGCTTCAGGCACACGCTGTTCCTGAAAGGCTTTTCAAGGCTGTCTTCCTAAGTAATTTCGTTTGGGCCTCTCTGCTCTGCAAAAAGGGAATCGATCGAACGAATTCACATCCCTTTGGTTAATTCAAACTAGATGATTAGCTTAAGAGGGGAGATACCACTTGAGTTTGAGCCAATTCTGCCCTACTTGTGAAAGCAAGCTCAAAAAAACCCCAAAATGTCTGTGATCCAAATTCTAGCACTGCCAGTTCTGTTTCCATTTAAACGTAAAGCCCTGAGCAGCTGAGAAGTGTGGTTGTTGATGGATTAAGCTCCAAGAAACAGGCAGAGGCGGCAGGCTCTCTTCTGTGTTCTGTCAGGCTTGAGCACTGGCAGCACAGGTGACTGGTTTTCAGTTAACAGCTATGAAAGCAATGGCGCAGAGTTCTCGTGCTTTAGCTAAGTGCCTGTTTGGTTGCAGGGCAAGCTAGTCAGACTTTAGAATCTGGTTTAGGCAGGTGAGACTGCTGTGGTTTGTTTTTCTCCAAAGATCTATGGGTTTTGTAGCCTAACGGAAGCAAAAGCAACTTTAAGCTAGGTCAGGAAAGAACCTTGTGCATTAGCAGACTCTCCTTTAGTGACCTTTGAGTCCATTTTGCTGTTGGCATTCAAACTGTTTTAAAAAAAGGAAAAAGATTTTGCTGCTTGTGTTTGATTCTCAAACCCCAAGATTTCTTGAAATATACTGTTAGTGTGTTGAGACGATGAAAGCGTGATGTTACATATAAAATTTTGCTTTTGTATCTGTAAAGGGATTCTGCGAAGTGCTACGTAATTACATATGAGCATGCATTCTTACGAATTGACTGATGTTTTTCTCTGTATTTATGTTGTTTTCAGAATACACAGATGAGAATGCCCTGATTCCTAAGAACTCATCGGTAATTGTTAGAAGAATCCCTGTTGGAGGAGTTAAAGCTACCGGCAAAACCGATGTTATGTAAGTATCCATAAAGCATTGTATTCTTTGTTAGGGGTTTCAGTGTGTTAACTTTTTTTATGGATATTAGTTTACAGAGGCGTTCTTTCTTGTTAAAGCTGCTGTTAATTTTTGTTGGCATGGGGTAGATTTTAATGTGTCTGTCCGAAAGTGGACTTACATTTTTAGGCCTGCTGGGACATGGGGTTCGAACTCCAACCATGGTAACTTTTAAGATTATTCTATTGGGTTTGTTCTTGGGGTTGATTGTTCTGAGACCCAAGTTGTAGATCCTGTTTCCTCGACGTGCAGAGATTCCTTATTATATGTGTTTGCTTTTATGGCTTTTATAGTAAAGACAGATACGCATTGTAGCGTAAACGCATACTTTGTTCCCGTCTCAGAAGAGCCTGATTCTCAGTGTTTGACTATTTCTGGCATTTGGGGGGGATATGGCAGGTATTCTTACGCCCCAAATCTGGGTTTTTTGCATACTAGCTATAGAGGAAAGACCAAGGTTTACCAGTTGGCGAACGATGCAAACAAGAAGTTCCATTCGTAAGCGATTCCTATGCGTTTCCTCAAGACAATGTCCGTTTCAGGCAAGAGAAAAAGAACAATATCCTAAAGTGTATTGCCTTTTGTGCAAGTACGATGAAGGAATAGTTAATCCTTTCCAAACTTGAAACTCAGTAAGCAGTTTAGCACATTACCAAATGTTACTAGTTATCTTGCTACGTCTGTTTTTACCCTAAGCTGGTATCTGTGCTCCGGGTTTTGGTTCTGTATTCCTAAGATTTACGGAGGACAGAGAATCAGGTGTATTGATTAAAATTACAGCTATTCCAATGCAGTGCTGACTAGAGGATTACTGCTGTCATTTATGTATTCATACAGTCCAGTTCTATATCAGCTACATTAGCATTGTTTGAACGGTCATGTTTTCCAGCCGCCTTAAAGATAGGTCTCTCCACCACAATTAGTAGATATTATTAGCTTGTGGTTTTGCCATGTCTTTCTAATGTTGGTTCTCAATAAATCAAGTAGACGGATGAGTTACACTGTGTCTCGAACAAAGAGTACAGCAGCCTCCCGGTACCCACGAGGCATCTGCAAGCAAAAAACCCTGAATTTATGTGGCTCTGCATCTCAACTTTGGGCGTATTCCTGCAGTAGTTGTTGCAGTGTTTTCAGGCACCCTCTAGTAATTCTGGACACCGCAGCACTGTGCTTATAAACATGGCCTTGTTTTGGGGGTTAATTTAAACACGTCTGCTTAGTGCTGTCTTGTCAGTGCATCCTCTGTTTCGGGCACCCTCTCCTGGTATTGTAATGCTGCCCTAAAATGAGAGGATAGATGCGGCTAGCATCAACGGTCAGATACATACCTGTATGTATAAGGGGATAAGGAAGGAACGGCACCGCTGTTCTAGCGCTGAAAATTAACCAGGCAGATTAGCTTTCTAGTCTTTCAGCTGTGAACATTGCAGAAACAACTGGTAGAGTGGTGGATGTTTGGGAATGATGAATGTATGCTGTAATGGTGGAGAGGCCTTCAAAAATGCGTTACTCTCCTTTTAGTACGCTCTTGAAGGTAAATGTATGAAGAATCCATGCTGTGGTAATCTAAAGGATGTCCTTGTCCTTCCTCAACTTCAGGAGGTACGTGGCTGTCATTGCGAGCCTGGTGGTGTTCTAGCAGTGGCAGGGAGCATGCGCCTTTCTATTTGTACACCAGTTGCACAGCAGCCTTTGAATTGCCTCTGCTCATAGGACACTTTGGATGATGTGTGAATTGTTTGTTAACGTTATCAATGGTTGCATGGCTGATTCATGACGAGTAGCGTGCAGATACAGATCAATGAGTATGTGGAATCTCAGCAAGTTTTCAAATTTAATAAATATTTCCTAAAATATCATAGCATTTTCAAGATTATCTTGAAGCTGGATAACTGTTGTCATGTGAACAAGCCTTTAATTTAATTTTTAATAATTTAAAGTATTTCTTTTGACTTTAAAATGTGTGTATATTTTGATACTATCCTGGTAAAGAGTAGTTGCCAGTTTGGGAAGATAGAAGAGGGAGGACCTTATCAGCCGCAACGTAATGTTGCAGTATTACTCATCTTCAAGACACAAAGAAGAAGCACTTCAGAAGCTGTTTACCGTTTCTCATACTTTTCGTTCATTTTGCATTGGAAACTAACACAATTTTCACAGAAGAATTTAATTGGCTGTAAGTGATGGACATTTCAGGGGGGTTTGCAAGAGCCAATCTAGAAGCGTTTCTGGAACACGGACAACTGCATGGCTATTTTTGAATTTCTAGGCGCTACAGTTATAGATCCATGCTTTGAATGCTGCACAATTTCATACACTGTAGTATATATACAGTGGACAACACAATCTAATTTGTTTGATCGCAGACTGTGTAAATTGTGTAAATGCACCTAATTGTTTACAGGAAAATACTGATGCGTATGTGTGGCATATTAGCAAACGTGACCTTCTGAAACTGTTGTAATGCCATGTTTTGCTATGGAACTGCTTGCATTTTTTGCTCAACAACATGTAACTTTGTCTGGGAAAGCACTAGGGATTGCACTTTGTGAAAAGGCGTAGTGCTAGCCAATTAAATGACTAGTCTTTAAAGTTACAAAGATTAGAGAAGGCAGGGCCTAATGCAGAGGAGCTAGTCCTTTCTTCTGAAAATACAGGCTGGAGTTCCTTTCCCAGAAAGAAAAATCTCTTCCCACTGGTAACTTCTTCCCTCTCTCACTGCAGAAATTAAATTGTGGACATTTGGTAAGGAAAAAAAAAATAGTTTGGAAGGTAGCCACCAGGAGAAATTGGTCTCTGTTAGCGCTGTCCCTAAACATGTCCTTGGTTCTGTAAACTCAGGTGAAGTTTTACTCTAAAATGTGAAAAACTGTCCAAGTGGTGTACACATTTAAGCTTTTGAGAAAATGTAAGTATTTCAGAAAAATAGAGGAACATAAGATAAAGCAGCTCCAAACGGTTCCTTACTCTAACCTCCTCAGTGCAGACTGGCTTAGCATGGAGGCAATGTGTTGTAAAAAGTTTTCTGTTTTATTATGCATTAAATGCCATCTTGAATTTTGGTCTATTCCTAGTAATGTCTTGTGGGTTTTGGATGTGTTTTGTAAACCGCTTGGGTTCAAACAAATTAGTCAAGTATCTGTAAAGTCTTCTGTAAATGTTAATGGAAATGATTTCATAGATGTCGATCTGGATTATGTTACAGTTGAGAAAAAGCTGTGTATATGAAACAGCCCTTTAACAAAATGCTGAAACAAGTTGGTTGCTTTTGTGAATGAATGCATCTAAAACCAAAACCATGAGTGGTTGATCTGAATGATAGGTGCTTGAGGGTCCAAATCATTTACAGTCACTCCCTTAGACCCTGCTTGTATCTGTACTAGTGTGTAATAAAAACATTTGAACAAATACTACTTTAAAAAAATCAGCTGGCTTCAATAATTTGAAGATCCAGTTCTGCATAACATTTATATTACAATTTGTATGTTAAAAGGACACGGTCAACTGGAAAAAAACTGCAGGTTTTGCTTATTGTAGTTAACTTGCTTCCTATGAAGAAGTTAGTGGGGGGGAACATGAAGAGCCTAAGGTTTTGAGTGCCTAGGAATGCTCTTTTCAAGTAGGTTAACAGGCACATAAACAGCCTGTGATGACGTAAGGACTCCCCAGAACATCTTTTGGACAACTCTGTTTCATATGAGCAGCTGTTTTCATGCAACCTCAGCTGGCGTTGTGCTGCTCTTTACAGGGTTGGGTGAGTGGTGTTCTCTTTGGCAGTGTGGGCTTAAATGTGTTTCTAATGTATGTGTCAAATAATTACCTGTTAAACAGAGTGCCAATCTGGCTGAAGCCAATGCTTCCGAAGAAGATAAAATAAAAGCTATGATGCTACAGTCTTGCCAGGAATATGATCCAATCAAGTAAGTGTTGATAATGTCAAATCTGTTCTTTGAAGATTATGGAAAGATTGTGGAGAAGTTTGTTTTAACGAGAGAGACACGTGCATACCTTTTTCTTCTTTGCCCCAAACCCTTTTAGTTACATGCAGAAACCCTGGGGTCCACCTCCACCATCATCTGCTTGCTTTCGTTGCGGAAAACCTGGCGACTGTATAAAGAACTGCCCAACAAATGGGGTAAGACTGTGGGGGACTTCTGGTGTTCCTTAGCTTTTCATTTTTTTACCTTGGCAGTTACGTAACAAATCCATGAATACTCATATTAAGAATTGTTTCTCTTGGGGTGAAAGACAGAGGTTCATAGGGCAATGTTGCAAAGCCCTTCAAAATCCAAGGGAAACCTGGCATTATAAATGTAAACTTTTCTTTTTTCTAGGTCATAGACATTAAGTATGTCCACAGATCTTGCTCTGTGAACTTTCATGCATATTTTTATATATTTCAATATTACTGGAAATGTTTCTGGTTTTAACTCTGTTTAATGACAGTTCACAGTTTTTAGTATTTCATGTAAAACCAAGATGTTTCTGTTGACCCCATCTATTGAATATTTGTGCTCTGAATTGCGCTTTGGAGGAGGAGCGGGTTTGTATCTCTTTTCTGAGGGGATGGTGAGCTAAGGGATATTTCACCCTTAAAGAACCTGAACTTAAGCCAAAGAATGGAATGAGTTCAAAACACTGCTCAAGCCTTTGGAACATCCTGGCTATATTCATTTAGGAAAATAAGTATTTTAGTCGAGCAACCCTTATGCTAGGTAAAAGGAGAGGATTAAAGGCTTTTGCTGCTTAAAATAATCATTGAAATGTCATTTTAAGTGTGGGTCTTAAAAGGAGATATGTCTGCATTTCTTTTCTTAACAGGACAAAAATGTTGAGCCTGTTCCCAGAATTAAAGAGCACAGGAATTCCAAGGAGTTTCATGATGGAGGTGAAAGACCCCAATACAAAGGGTGCTATGCTGACAAACACTGGAAAATACGCAATACCAACTATTAATGCGTAAGTATGGAATTAATTGGACTGGCCAAAAAGTGAGCGAGAGAAACCACGCGTGCATGTCTGAGTGGCTATGCAACCAAGTTGGCCAGCATCTGTAATTACGGGGCAGGAAGCACTGTCATTGTGCTTAACCATAGAATCTGGGATACTTTTGAATATTAAAATAGGGTGGTCCTGCTGTTCGTGCCCCTGGAAGTTGGTTAAACGTGTGGTATGCTAAGAATCTGTATTTCTGCAAAACATTTCAGTAGTGTTTGCAGTGGAGTCGTTCTCTCTGAAAGCTCGTTTTGCTTTTGGTTTATGTTTCAAAGGCTTCTTGCAAAATTTAACAAGTAGCTGTTGGACTGAGATTTCCGCCCCCTCTGACTTTTATCAAATCCCATGTGTGAAACAGACTGAAGTTTTCCTGTTGCTATAAACTAAGAAAATACTGCTGTGTGCTGACAGGAGTGGCTGTTTTAAAATGCACTTGGTAGCACTTCTGTGTTTCTGTCATGGATCTCATTTTGTAGGAAACAGACTTCTTCCATTTATAAAATGTAGTTACTCGGAGACGAACTTTACCCTGAGCCTGCAATTTACATTTACCCTCTGGCAAAGGAGAGGTGGGATTCATTTCTCTCATAGAAAATGATATAGCCAACTCTGGTGACTTACGGTGGTCTGCAACAAACAGATAGTTCGGCATTTAATCCACATTCTTCTCCACGGGAGAGTTGGTTAAAACCTTCAGAACTCAAGCCTACTAATGTTTTTTTGAGATGTCTATCAGGTTCCCGTACAAAGACAACCAGCATTACCAAGTCTTCTGGGCCCCCAAGGACAAGCAATACCCACAACTGGTAAGTAACTGTAACTTCAGAATTTCTTTAAAAAAATTACCTTCAGAGGAACTGAATGGGATTTCTTTCTTTTTCCTCTCCCCACTCCAAAAGGTCATCCAATGAGAGCCAGTCCAGTTCGCTCAGCAGGTGGCAGACCAGGCTGGGAAGTGTAAGTATTCTACAGAAATTCAGTAGATGACTCCTTGTCACCTGTTAAAAGAGGCTGTATAACGCATAACTTATACAACAGCTGATTTATAATGAAGCAAGTATGCACAGATAGTTGTGGAGAATCCAAGTGGTAATTAATTTTTAAATGGCTTCATTTGAATTGGCTTTTACAAAGGGCATCTGTGCTTCCACTAAGGTTATTTAAAATAAAACTCCGGTACATGACTGAAAACAGGACTCTGAGAAATGAACGCTTTTTGAGGAAACCATAATTGCCTATAAAAATTAAAGATAATTAAAGGATCAGATGGAAAGCCACCTTTTCCATTACTGGCTGAATAGGGCTGAAGAAATTGATTTCCCAATAGGAATCAGCCTCCAACATTCTTTTTTTAACAACTTAGTTGATACTGCATGAGCAAATGGTTGGAAAAGTCAACACTGTTCTTTTATGACAATTTTGAATTTCTTCAATTTAGTCATCTCACATAGCCAAGACGCTTTCTCTCAGTTGGAGAGAGAGGAGTCTGTTTTACCTATTACTGCAGCGTCAAGCTAGTCCTTCCTTTCGCTATATGTTTGTTATAGACAGATTGTAAGAGTGCATTGTGTTTATAAAATCTTAAAGGTAAATCAAAAGAAAAACCAGGATCTGATATTTCCAATTCAGTCAGCAAGAAAACAACAATTCAGGGACAGGACCAGGCCAAATACCTCATGATGAGGCAACAACATAGGAAGCGTATGTGGAAGAAGTTAAAAGAAGTTCCAGAGAAGATTAGTTAATATCTGTGCAGTACTTGGAAGATCAGAAGTGTGATGTATTAAGTGTATCAAGGAGTGGCAGAGGAGCAGTGGGCACTTGGCCCACGGGAGATGGGAGTCTCTTTCAAGTGTGGGCAGCCTCCATCCACAGGTGCAAAGCTGAGTATAAGGAGAGAAGACTGAATGAACTGTTGGGGGTGAGGATGTGGAAGGCAAGTATGAGGATCAGGAAATGAGCGTAGTCTCTAATGAACAGAAAGCAGGGAGAAAAATGCTTAAGTTGGCAGGATGCCATTGGCCTCCCTTATCTAGGGAGGAGTTTTACAGAGAACAACGGAGACTTAAAGAGGAGGAAGTATTTGGCTCAATGAAGTTGCCTTGTTTTTCACGTTTGTATTTCAACAGCATATCGGACTGCAGTTACACTAAAGTGCATCTGACATAAGGAAAAATGACAGTGTTTTTTCCAATAGAATTTTTCGTTGCAGATAGTAAGCATGCATAACTAAAACAAGACAAATGGAATTGAAAAATGTTATCAAATTCCTCAATTTGCAGTAGCATTATGTCAGCAGCTGAAAGAAGCTTTGACATAAGCGTATGGAGAGGAGAAAAAACCCAAACCAAATTTGGGAGGAAAAAAATTGGGGAGAATGACTGTTTTGAATTAACTTCATTTCTTTTTCTGTGTGTTGTGGTTTTTTCCAGGTCCAAGTCTCCTTATAGTGCTTCACCTTACTCTACAAGTTCGTCTACCTGCTCCACATCAAGATCAGGTTCTTCCCGCACTCGCTCCTACTCTCGCTCATTTAGTCCTTCCCATTCTCGTTCCTACTCGCGATTGCTGCCGTATCCAAGAAGAGGCAAAGGGAAGAGGCGTAACTATCGTTCTAGGTCAAGGTCACACGGTTATCAGCGTTCAAGGTCAAGGTCACCCCCATACAGAAGATGCCATTCACGGTCAAGGTCTCCAGTATTTAGAGGCCAGTCTCCCACTAAACAGACTATACCTCAAGGGGAAGGAGGAAGGGAGTATTTTAACAGATACGGAGAAGTTCCACCATATGATCTGAAAGCTTACTATGGCAGATCACTTGACTGTAGAGATCCATTTGAAAAGACAAGGTACCGGGAATGGGAAAGGAACTACAGAGAATGGCATGGAAAGTTTTACAAGGGCTATGCTGTTGGCGCTCAACCTCACCCTCCAGTAAACAGAGAGAACTTTTCTCCAGGTAGGTTTGGTCCACCTGGGACCAGACAAGAGAATTCACCATATGCTCGGGGACGTAGGGAGGATTATCCTGCTTGGCAGAGCCACCAAAATCACAATATAGCTGGAAATTACCCTGAAAAACCTTCTGAAAGAGAGAGCCATGGCATCAAGGATCCTACAAAATCAAAAGAGAAGGAGGTGAAAAATCCACTGGGAGATGGCCAAGGAAATAAAAAGAGAAAAAGCATAAAAAGAGAAGAAAAAGGGATGAGGATGAAGGATTTCCCAATGCTGAGTTGTTAGCAGGTGCGAGAAAACCAAGAGAGCCAGTTTCAGCAGAAGACGTTAAAATGGACTCCCTGTTCATGGCTCAAGCAGAGATGATGCCACCCCTGAGAAAGATGAGCCTATGGAAGGAGATTCTATTGTTTTCAAGCCGATGTCTGAAAAGGAGAAAAAAGAGAAGGATAAGCCAAAAGCAAAAATTGACAAGACAAAGCGGAAAGTAGAAGTGGCTGTTCCTCCTAAGACAGACAATATAATAAAACTAGCTAAAGCTTCCTCGAACGGAAATCTCCTCGAACGGAAGAGAGAAAGCAAGAAGAGAGAAGGGAAGAGAGAAAGCAAGGATTTAAAGAACCTGACTTGCTGCCCTGATATTGCTCATTTACATCAGTTATAGTGTTTGTGATTAAGTTTAGGGTTAGGGTTAGGGTTAGGGCTCAGTGTTACGGTGAGGGTTAGGTTTAGGGTTAGGGTTAACATTAGGGTTAGGGCTTATCATTAGGGTTATGGTTAGGGGCAGGGGTTAGGTATAAGGTTAGGGTTAGGGTTAGGTTTAGGGTTAGGCTTAGGGTTATCGTTAGGGTTAGGGATAGGGTTGGGGTTAGGATTATGGTTTGGGTTTAGGGTTAGGGATCGGGTTAGGGTTTCATTTTAGGGTTAGGTTTAGGGTTAGGGTTAGGGCTTAGGGTTACGGTTAGGGTTAGGGTTAGTTTTAGGGTTAGGGTTAGGGTTTGGTTTAGGGTTTAGGGTTAGGGTTTAGGGTTAGGGTTAGGGTTAGAGTTAGGGCTGGGGTTCGGGCTGGGGTTCAGGGTTAGGGTTAGAGTTCGGGATATGGGTTAGGGTTAGGGTTAGAATTAGGGTTAGGGCTTATCATTAGGGTTATGGTTAGGGATTGGGGTTAGGGTTAGCGTTAGGGTTAGGTTTAGGGTTAGGCTTAGGGTTATCGTTAGGGTTAGGGATAGGGTTGGGTTTAGGATTATGGTTTGGGTTTAGTGTTAGGGATTGGGTTAGGGTTTCATTTTAGGGTTAGGGTTAGGGTTAGGGCTTAGGGTTATGGTTAGGTTTAGGGTTAGGGTTAGGTTTAGGGTTAGGGTTTAGGGTTAGGGTTTCGTTTTAAGGTTAGGGTTAGGGTAAAGGTTAGTGTTAGGTTTAAGGTTAGAGTTAGGGCTGGGGGTCAGGGTTAGGGTTAGAGTTTGGGATATGGGTTAGGGTTTGGGGTTAGGGTTAGCATTAGGGTTAGGGCTTATCATTAGGGTTAGGGTTAGGGTTAGGGTTAAGGTTAGAGTTAGGGCTGGGGTTCAGGGTTAGGGTTAGAGTTTGGGATACGGGTTAGGGTTTGGGATTAGGGTTACCATTAGGGTTAGGGCTTATCAGAGTTATGGTTAGGGGTTTGGTCAGGGTTAGGGTTAGGGTTAGGGTTAGGGTTAGGGTTAGGGATTAGTGTTATGGTTAGGGGTTATGGTTGGGTTTATGCCTATGGGTTAGGATTTCATTTTCGGTTAGGGTTAGCATTAAGTATTAGGATTAGGTTTAGGGTTAGGGTTGCAGTTTAGTTTTAGGGTTAGGTTTCGCGTTAGAGTTAGGGTGAGGTCTTAGGGTGAAGTATTAGGTTTGTGATAGCGTTAGGGTTAGGGCTTAGTGTTATGGTTAGGGGTTACATTGGGTTTACGCTTATGGGTTAGGATCTCAGTTTGGGTTAGGGGTAGCATTAATTTTTAGGGTTAGGGTTTAGGTTTAGAGTTGCGGTTTAATTTTAGGATTAGGTTTCGCATTAGGTTTAGGGTGAGGTGTTATGGTTACGGTATTAGGTTTGGGGTAGCGTTAGGGTTAGGGTTAGAGCTAGGGTTAGGGTCATTAGGGTTCAGGTTGGGGTTCAGGGTTAGGGTTAGGGTTCGGGATTACGGTTAGGGGTCGGGGTTAGGATTAGCATTAGGGTTAGGGCTTAAAATTAGGATTAGGGGTTAAGGTTAGGGTTATGGTTGGGGTTAAGGTTAGGGTTATGGTTGGGGTTAGGGTTAGGCCTAGGGTTATCGTTGGGGTTAGGATTATGGTTCCGGTTTAGTGTTAGGGATAGGATTATGGTTTCGTTTTAGGGTTAGGGTTAGCGTTAGGGTTAGGGCGTAGGGTTACAGTTAGGGATAGGCTTAGCGTTAGGGTTAGGGTTTGGGGTAGGGGATAGGGTTAGGGTTTAGTTTTACGGTTAGGGGTAGGGGTAGGTGTAGGGGTAGGGTTATGGCGATGTCTTAAGATTACGGTTTGAGGTTGAGTTAGCATTAGGGTTACGGTTAGAATTAGGGGTTCGGTGTTATGTAAGGGTTAGTTTTATGGTTCCATTTAGGTTATGCCAAAGTGTTAGTGTTACGGTTTGATGTTAGGGTTAGGGTTACGGTTTGGGGTTAGGGTTAGCGTTAGGATTTTGTTTTAGGGTGAGGTTTCACCTTAGGGTTAGGGTTAGGGCTAGGGTTAGCTTTATGATTCAGGTTAGGCTTAAGGTTAGGTTACGGTTAGGGTTAAGTGTTCGGTTTAGGGTTAAGTGTTAGGCTTAGGGTTAGGTTTAAGTGTTAGGGTTAGGGGTAGATTAGGGTTAAGGTTAGAGTTAGGGTTAGGATTAGAGTTAAGGGTTAGAGTTAGGATTCAGTGTTAGGGTTGGGTGAGGTCTTTATGTTAGGATTATGGTTTACAGGTAGCGTTAGGGTTAGGTTTAGGGTTAGTGTTAGCGTTAAGGTTAGGGTTAGGGTTTAGGATTGGGTTCAGGGTTAGAGATAGGGTTCGGTACTGGGGTAAGCGTTAGTATAAGGGTGAGGTCTTAGTGTTACAGTTAGGGTTTACGGGTAGCATTAGGGTTAGGGTTAGAGTTAGGGTTAGGGTCATTACGTTAAGGTTAGGGTTGGGGTTCAGGGTTAGGGTTAGGGTTTGGGATTAGGGTTAGGGTTCGGGGTTAGGGTTAACATTAGGGTTAGAGCTTTATGATTCAGGTTAGGCTTAAGGTTAGGTTAGGGTTAGGGTTAAGTGTTCGATTTGGGGTTAAGTGTTAGGGTTGGGGTTAAGGTTAGAGTTAGGCTTAGGACTGGAGTTAAGGGTTAGAGTTAGGGTCCAGTGTTAGGTTTAGGGTGAGGTCTTAATGTTACGCTTAGGGTTTCCGGGTAGCATTAGGGTTAGTTTTAGGGTTAGTGTTAGGGTTAAGTTTAGGGTTAGGGTTTAGGGTTAGGATTGGGGTTCAGGGTTAGAGTTAGGGTTCGGTATTGGGATTAGAGTTAGTATTAGGGTGAGGTCGTAGTGTTATGCGTAGGGTTTACGGGTAGCATTAGGGTTAGGTTTAGGGGTTAGGGTTAGGTTGGGGTTCAGGGTTAGGGTTAGGGTTCGGGATTAGGGCTAGAGTTCGGGGTTAGGGTTAGCATTAGGGTTAGGGGTTAACGTTAGGGTTATGGTTAGGGGTTAGGTTTAGGGTTAAGGTTAGGGTTATGTTTAGGGTAGGGTTAGGCTTAGCGTTAGCATTAGTTTTACGGTTGGGTTTAGGATGGTTCGGGTTTAGGGTTAGGGATAGGGTTAGGGTTAGAGTTAGGGTTAGGTTTACGGTTAGGGTTAGCATTTGGGTTAGGGTTCGGGTTAGGGTTGGGGTTCAGGTTTAGGGTTAGGTTTCGGTGTTAGGCTTAGGGTAAGGGTGAGGTCTTAGTATTATGCATAGGGTTTACGGGTAGCGTTAAGGGTTCGAGTTAGGGTGAGGGTTTGGTGTTAGTGTTAGGATTGGGGTTCTTATTCTTGATCCTCTCTCTAGTTGTCTTTCTCTCTCTCGTTGTTTTAATTACAAATTATTATTATTATTATTATTATTGTTATTATTATTATTATTATTGGTATTATTATTGGTGTTATTATTGGTGTTATTATTGGTAATATTATGGTATTATTGGTATTACTATTATTACTCTTACTAGTATTACTATTATTGCTATTATTATTTTATTTCAAGTATTAAACTCTTCTTATCTCTACCCGTGAGTTTTCTTGCTTTTGCTCTTCTGATTCTCTCCCCCATCCCATTGCTGGGGGGAGGGCGAGTGAGCGGCTGTGTGGTGCTTAGTTGCCGACTGGGGTTAAACCATGACAGGGGTCCACCACAAAGATGGCTGCCATTCTGTCACATCCTCTGAGCTAAAACTGGCTCATCCTGGGACATGGTGCCCCCCACGCACGCAACCTGCAGTCCAGAAGTACCCCTGAAAAGACCTCGACAGCCTGCATTAACACACCGGCATGCACTTCAGATGTAAACACTGCCAAGTCATCTCTTATTTGCAACAGATACAGAGGACCAAATTCTGCAAATCTAGCCTTACTTCTACTGAAACTTTCCTTACAGACAGCTCATCTTCTCTTTTTGTAAACTCTAGTGAAGACCTGTTCTAGCGCAAAGGCTTGAACCCCGCCTACGGTGAAGAAGCCCCAGTTTTCTTTCCTCACTGCTGTCTTGCTTCCCAAAAATCAATCAATACCAAAAGCTCTGTGTGAACATTGCATAAAAAAGCCAATTGCAAATGCTTTTACTTGCTACTAGTTTTGTCAGGGAAGGAACTAGCTTCTCCTGCTAGTTTTGCTACAGTTTCATGACCTTTAAAGACGCCACTTCTTACCTTTGCTACGCCAATACAGCCTCACAGCTCAGCAAAATCATACTGCAGGTAGGAAACCTTCACCATACAAAGACAGGCACGCTACAGGAATACGTCACTCTCAAAGAACAGACTCTTGCAACCACTCCTCCCTTTGCTTAGCAAAGTTTAGGGCGTGTTAGAAAACAACAACAACAACAAAGCAGGGTTCTCTCTCACATTTTACGGAGCCCATGATATCAGCTGTTCAACATTAAGTCCAACTCCAGCCTGAACCCCAGAATAAGAAATGCCATCTTAAAATTTCTGGAAAAAGGGAGGGCTTTGAAGCGGCAAGACCAGAGAACGTTCACAAAAGCACCGTCATGGAAGTACACATCCCTTATCACAGACCAACTGCACGGTGACCTAAGTGAGTGACGTTGTCTGCTCATTTGCAGCTCAGGGTCTCTTTTTTCATTAGCGCCGAGCATGTAGGTTGGAATTGGAGCTGAGAAGAAAACCATATGCAGTCAGTCTGGTCTCGTTCAAGTTCACATTTACTAGGAATCACAGCAGGTCCCATCTGTCTCTCCAGACCCCACCACCACTTCTGTGCAGCGTCCCGAGGAGCAATAAGCGCAGAACAAGAAACCTTCCTTCAAAATAAGGCCCACAGCCTGCTCTTTCAACAGGACGCACAGAGCACCAGCTGAGAACAACCTCTGCTTTAACTATGCCTAGCTCCGCTGCCTACGTAAGGAGACCAGCTCCTAAATGATCCCTAGCCCTAAAACCACAGATCTTCCCTAGGGCAATGCTAAGGAAATACCAGAGCCCAGGGAAACCTGGTCACTCAGCTTCAGTTGACGGGGAGAAGGACAGTGGACTAGAAAGAGAAAAATATGATGAGAGAAAAGATAGAGGAGCTGAGAGAGAAAGAAAGGTATGGGGAAAAGGCTAGAGAGCTGGAGAAATCAAGAGAAATAGGGATGAGGAGCCCTGCAGAGAGATGGAGGAAGAAAAAGTAGGGTCAAGGAGCAGGACAGAGAGGCAGAGATGGGCGTGGGGAAGGAGAGGAAGAAGGAAGGGGGGGCTAGGGAAAGACAGGGACAGGGAGCAGGACGTCCAGATGGAGAAAGAGAAGGAAGGACAGGGAGCAGGACAAAGGGACTGAGAAATAAAGAGAGGGTCAGATCCTGATGGAGACCAAGAAGGGGGGGAAAAGCCAGCAACGGGCTGGAGGACAGAGACAGGGGAAGAGGAAAAGAGGACCGAGAAGCAGAAAAGAGGAAGAGAGAACAAATAAAAGGGAGAGCCAGCTGGACGGGGCAGGGGAGTACAACAAGAAACGATGGGACAGGCAGCGGGACAGAGAAATAAAGAAGAAACGATGGGGACAGGAAGCAGGGCAGAGGGACAGCGAGAGGAAAAAAGGGGCAGGGAGCAGGACAGAGGTAGAAGAAGAAGCTGCAGGAACAGAGGGGGAGAGAGAAGAAAAAGAAAGGTAGGAAGAAGGATGGGAGGCAGAGAGGGAAAGACAAGGAAAGGGAGTAGGACACAGATTGTCAGGGAAAGGCAAGGACAGGGAGCAGGACAGGGCGATACAGAGAGAGAAGAAAGGCACAGGGAGGCAGGACAAAGGGAAAGACAGGCAAAACTAAGGGACGGGGAGCAGGACACAGAAGGAGGTAAAAGAGCCTGGGCTGGGCAGCAGGACAGAGAGATGGAAGGAAAAAACAGCACTGGGCTGCAGGACAGAGATGGAGTGAGAAATAGCCGCGGCAGGGAGCAGGACAAAGTGAGGGCGGGGGGAACCTGAAAAGGGAGTAGGACAGAAAAATAGGGTGGGGGAGAGACAGGGAGCGGGACAGAGAAGCAGAGAGAGACTTAGAGGGCCAGGGAGCAGGGCAGAGAGATGGAGCAAGAAGGGGAACAGAGATGGGCGGCAGAACAAAGGGAAGGAGAGACAAGAACGGGGAACAGGGAGCAAGACAAAGGGACAGGAGAGGAAAAAAACAGTGACGGGTGCAGGACCGAGATGGAGGAATTTAAAAGAAGAGGCCAGAATGACAGCGAGAGAAAAAAGGAAGAGGGGGCAGGACACCACTGGAGGACAAAACCAGCTGTGATGGGCAGTGGGACAGAGAGACGAAGAAAGGAGAACTAGAGAGCGAGAGAGAGAGGAAAGAAGGCACAGCCAGCTGGACAGGGGGGTTTAGTGAGAAAGGGTGGGGCAGGGAATGGGACAGAGAGAAAGAGAGAAAAGAGAAAAAGGAGCGAAGGACAGCAAGAGAAAAAAGAGGACAGGGATCTGGACAAAGATGGGGAAAGAAGCAGCAGGAAAAGAGGAAGAGAGGCAGAAAGAGGGAGCCGGAGGCAGGAAGAGAGAGAGAACTAAGGGCTAGGGGCAGGATAGAGATCGCAAGAAAACCTGCGGTGGGCAGAAGAAAGGAGAGGGAGGAAAAAGGAATAGGGGCAGGGAGAAGGACAGAGTGACAGACAAGAATAACAACGAAGAGAAAGAGAGAAACAGGGACAGTGAGCAGCACAGAGGGATGAGGAAAGAAACAGAGGTCTCAGGAGCCCTGCAGAGAGATGGAGGAAGCGGGGAGGGGATGGGTCAGGGAGCAGCAGAGAGAGACAGAAGAGAGATGAACAGGAAGACGGACAGGGACAGTGGGATACAGCATGGAAAACCGCAGTGACAGTGAGCAGGGCGGGGGGGGAGGCAGAGAGAGAGAGAAGCAGAAGGAGGGAGAAGGGAAGACAAGGACAGGGAGCGGGACATACAGGCAGAGAGAGACAAAGCAGGACAGGGAACAGGCCAGAGAGACTGTGAAAAACAGAGCGGGATGCAGACCAGGACAAAGAGACAGAGAAGAAACAACAGCAATGTGCTGCAGGGCAGAGACAGAGGAAGGCAAAAAGAGGGACAGGGAGCAGGAGGGAGGGGCAGCAAGAAAAAGACAGGGGCAGGTAGAGCGACAGGGAAAGAGGGACTTGGAGAAGAGAGGACGGGGAGCAGAACACAGCAACAGAAGAAGAGAGGTATGGGGAAGTGAAAAAAATGACACAGAGGGAAATGGGAGGGGGGGGCTGGGAGGGACTGCGATGCAGAAGAGGGGTGACACGGCCCCGAGGGGCTGGGACTCACCGCAGCTCCCGCTCTCTGCACTGCCAGGCAAATGTTACAGTTCAAGCACTTCTTTCTCTGTCCGTCTGTCCTTTTCTCCCTTCCTCTTCGGTAGCTCCACCTGCGTGCCTGTCCTCACCTCAGCTGGGCCGCAGCTGGAGCAGAGCCCGCACCTCCCAAGACCAACATGGCTGCCCAGCAGCCCCGTGCCCCAGGCCTACAGCTCCCGGCATGCCCTGGGAACCATCATGGCCACGCGGCAGCCCGTGCCCCGGGCCTACAGCTCCCAGCATGCCATGGGGCGCGGCTTCCTGCTGCCTGGCCTGAGAGGCGGCTCAGGGCCACGCCAGGGCTGGGGCGCTGCTTCCTGGATCCCGTGGCAGCGATGGGCACAGGGACAGACTGCCAGATCCCGGGGCCAGGTACGTGTGCGGGCTGTCAGGGTCACCCCTGCCTGGTTTTTCCCAGCGAAGCCCCAGGAGGTGCCGAGGCTGCAGCCCTGGGGCCAAGGCTCCAGGAGCCGGGCATTTCTGCGGGCGCTGCTCCCTGCCAGGCCCCACCGCCAGCTGCCAGCTGCCTGGGGCTTCTCCCCGTTGTCTCCAGCTCTGCTTTCCGCCAGCGCCGGGGGCTCCGCAGGACATCTTGCCCACTCCCCGCCACCGTGCTGACCCACGTCTGCAGCTCGTCTGTGGTGTCCACGTCAGACAGCTCATTTGGGGGTGGCAGGTCTCTCCTGAAGCACCCTGGGAACGGGGACAGAGCAAACCCCATCCCTCCCTTCCGATCTTTGTCCCCAGGGAGACCCAGTGGAGACGGACCGTGTGCTGGAGAGCGTCCTGCAGGGAGGTGACAGCCGTTGGCAGAGAGGTGCTGAGAGCCACCTGACAGCAAAGGCGTCCAGTGGCCGCAGAGCAGCCCAGGTGAGCTGTGAGTTCCCCCGTGAGAGACCCTGCTCCCAGGGAGCACCTCCCCATAGAGCAAAGGCCGTATCCAGCCAGCTGGTGCTGGGTACGGCTACCCCAAGGGATCTTTGCAGGGGGGACGGGGTCACCTGCCTGGTGGCTCTGACACAGACATGATGAGCTGAAGCCCTGTGGCCATGGCTGGCCGGTTCAAAGTCTCCGAGTGCCTCTGCCTTTCTCCCCAGGAGTGTCCAGCCTGGGCACTTTTTCAGGGCGTGACGGATGATGTGAAGATGGATGCTGGTGCTGTCCTGGTGGATCTTCCACTTGGGCACGGTGGGTACCCCCACTTCAGAGTTGTGGTGTCTGAGATCTGGGGCCACCTGAAGAGAGAGACCTCCAGGGAGTTTGTGTTCAATGTTTTGATATCTTGGGGCTACAATGTGCTAGGGATATGGGGCGCTAGGGTTCCAGCGTGCTAGGGTTATGGGGTTTGAGGGTTATGGGAGTTTACGCGACTTAGGATTAAAGCATGTTATTGTTATGGTCAGGATCTGGGTTTGCAAGCGCTGGGTTCCTGGGGTTAGGTTGGTTTTGCCTTATGTTGTGTTCTGGGTGGTCTTTTTTTTGGAAAGTCCTTTTGTAGCTTGCTTGCATTTTTAGGGTTTGGATAGGGGTCTTTGGTTTTTGTGTGATGTGTCTTCTGCTTGTTTTTTTGCTGTCCTTGTGGTTTGTGTTGCATTTTCTGTCTTGTAACCACCGTTTGTGGTCTAATCTGTGTGATCGGGCCGGGCAGTGTCACTTCTGTTGTGGTCCAGCTCATTTCCACTGAGTCACTAGGGAGGTGGTTAGGTATGGAGGGCTTGCAGTTTGCGGAGAATGACTGCCAGACGACCGACAGCCACTTCTGGGGTGTGGGAGGAGTTCGGGTCCATAGGTAATGACTGCCGGAGGACTAAGTGTACTTCTGAATTTGTGTGGACTCCCAGAGTAATGGTGGGATGCCACCAGCGGCACAGAAGGACAAGGGCTTCCCCAAGGGTACATGGCTTGTTGGTTATTGCTTTTGAGTAAGCAACTGAGTAATTTTGAGTAAGTCTTGTGAGGGGTAGTGGACTCAAGGGGAGACCTTGTGTTCCTCATCAGTGCCTCAGGGGTTTCCTGTCATTTTTTGTTTGTTTGCTTTTTGTTTGCTGTGCTGAATTTAAAAGGCTTATTGTAGCTCTTTGGATTTCTGTCCTTAAAGGAAGTCTCTAGGATTTCTACCCAGGAGCGAGATGTCCAGAAGGGACTGTCCTTGTACACTGATGTCAGCCTTCCGCCTAGAGCACTGTCTGGTGGTGGTGTATTTTAATGGTAAGGTAACTCAAATGCATCTTAAATATACAAGCTTTGCCGTTGTTCCTGCTATGCCTGGGGGACGATTCTCAGCAGCTCATAAACAGTGTGTTCTGCTGTGCTTTACCCGTTAGAAATAATCTGTCACCAGAAATGTCTTCCTTAGTGCCTGCACAGAGCAAGAACCTCCAGTAGCAAGGGCATGCTGACCCTTGGGCAGCTTCAAAGCGACGGATAAATGTAAATAGGTTAAAAATCCAGTCCTATGGTAGCAGTGTGTGCGTCAAAGTTCACCTGACTCTCCACGCTGACTCAGCCTGTCACAATGTTTTGCGGGTAAGGGTGGATGAAGTCAGTATAAGCAGGTGGTGTAACTGGCCAGGCAGTTCATCTAAAGAAACGAAACGTTACCTTTGCTTGGAGTGCCATGCCTTTAGATATGGGGGTGTATTGCCTTTCCTTCCCTGGTGTGAGCACAGAGAACTGAGAGGTGTTTCCATCGGGCGGAGGGAAAGCCATCCAACAGTCATCACAAGCCTCAGGGCATGTGGTCCTTGATGGAGGCGTAAGTGCTTGGGACAGTTTTACTTCTAAGCCCTAAGCCCTAAGCCTAACCCTAAAACGAAACCCTAAGCCTATCCCTAACCCTAAACCCGAACCATAATCCTAACCCCGACCCTAACCCTAACCCTAACGATACCCTAAGCCTAACCCTAACCCTAGCCCCTAACCCTAACATTAAGATAAGGCAAGGAAGCAGGACACGGCGATAGAAAAAAGAGAAGGAGAGGGAGCAGGAGAAAGAGATGGAGAGAAAGGAAAAAATAGCAGCAGGCTATAGGACAGACAGGGAGGAATTAGAAACTACAGACAGGGAGAGAGACAGAGAAAGAGAAAGCAAAAAATAGTGATGGGCTAAAGGCAGAGAGGGAGGAGTTAAAAAATGGGGGCAGGAGACTGGTCTGTGGCCATAAACATAAATGGTCATTGGCTTCTTTGACTGAACTTTCCATGAATGCCACAAGATACACTCAAGCACCCTGAGATGTCCCCTCCCTTTGCCGGCCCTGCACCGCGGGCAGCCGAGCGCCACACGGCCAAGCCCGCTGCATCTGCCCCAGGCTGTCTTGCCCTCGCTGGCTGCTGACAGGAGGGGACACCAGGTGGTGACCGCCTGGGGGGTGACAGGAGGGACACCAGGTGGTGACAGCCTGGGGGGTAACAGGACACCAGGCGGTGATGGGCCCGGGCGGTGACAGGAGGGACACCGGGCAGTGACAGGCCTGGGGGGTGACAGGAGGGACATCAGGTGGTGACAGCCTGGGGGGTGACAGGACACCAGGCGGTGATGGGCCCGGGGGGTGGCAGGACACCGGGTGGTGACAGGCCAGGGGACAGCAGGGAGACCAGCGGCCCGGGGTGGTGACAGGCCCGGGGCTGACGGGCCCCCCCTCCCCTCGGGGGCGCTTGGTGTTAGGATGAAGAGCGCGGGGCCGCCACGCCCACGTGACGCGGGCCTTTTGTCATAATGCGCTGGGTCACGTGAGGCGCGGGGGGTGGGTGCAGTGTGCCGTTGCGTGTGCACAGTGACACGCTTGCAGCGGCCTGTGCGGTTGTCGGCCAGGAAGGCCATGGCGGAGCACCGCAGCCTCTGAGCGCCACTGGCCCGCTCGAGCTCAGCCCGCGCTGCTTGCCCTGGCCTCCTCGGTGGAGGAGGAACCGCCGCGGGCCCTCACCTGGCACAGCGGCCGCGACGCTGTCTGCCGCGGTAGACGCCATCACGGAGCAGGCACCTCCTGGCCCCAACCACGTCGTGCGTCCACTACAAGTTCGCCTCCAAGCTGAACCATGACATGGTCACCTTCAACGGCCTCCACATCTCCCGGTGTGACCTCAAGCACCAGATCATGGGCTGCGAGGAGCTGAAGGTGGCCAGCTGCGACCTGCAGATCACCAACGCCCAGACCAAAGAAGGTGCGCGGGGGCGGCGGGCGCGGGGCCTCGGGCACCGCCCGGCTGGCGGCGTCGCAGACCACCCTGCGTCGGCCGTGGCCTGTGGGAGCCGCGCTCTGCTCTTTGTGGGTCATCCCCACGTAGCGTGAGTCAGGCTGGGGCCCATGCCGCCAGCATGCGGCAGGACCGGGAGGGCAAGCGGCGCTGGGCATTAAGTGGGGTGGGAAGCCATAATGCGATTCGGCCACCATCGGTAGCTGTGACTTGTGTTGGGGGCCTCACAGAGCTGTTCTTCTGTAGTTGCTGTTGTGACAACTACCTTCAGATCTGTGTTGTAGACATGGAGCTAGGCGTAGAAGAGTACGTGGTTGATGTGTGACATACGGCGCTTACAAAAGCTTTGGTTTCCTGGAATTCTTCTAGGTAAAATGAGAAGGAAATGTGGGAGCATATCTTGTAATAACCAACTTGCCAGATTTCTTTGAAATGTGGTGGAGAAAGCTGAAAGTGATAGAAATAAAAGAGATGGCTAATTTGAAGAAAAGAAACCACCTGGATTTGGTGAATTTCGTGACTTAATTTTGACTTCAACTTGTTTTACTCCACTGCATTGGAAAATGGGTTTTGCGGCTGTTGCAGAAACTGCCCACTAGCAACATTTTGGATCAGGAGCGTATCTGTGAGTTAAAATCTGTGCAGACCCTTGAAAGCCGTCTTGCGCATGAGTGTTCTCCGTATCTAAATTATACTTTGGAATTTCTTGTTAATATAACTTCTTTTCCACACCAAAGACATGGTCATTCAGATGCTATTGAGCATCATTTCATCATTCGTTTCTAACGGTGGTTTTTTTTCCTGTACTACATGTTAACCGTATCAGGGCAGTACTGAAGTTTTATGGCAGAACGTTTATGGTGGATATACGTAAGAAATGTTCTTAGAGACATCATAAATTCTTTTAAATCTAACAAATGGTGCTTGATTCTTAGAGATGATAATGGTTTCGTATTACTTAGTAGGATATTTCAGTTTGGTAATCTGCCATCTCGATAAGTTTGAATGTGATTAAAGACTTTGGGATGTGACTTTTCAGAAAAAGACTTGTAAAGTGTTTTCATTCCTTAAACATAACATTACATTTTTTTTTTTTCCCCCCTGTGGTTCTGTGACACTCTTACAACAGGCTTTTCTTTAAAATGTGTACTAGCGTTTTTTTTCTTCTTCCTGTTTCATGTGTTAAAACTTAAAGAGAGTAGTATGTACACTGCAGTAACTGTAACTTCAGCCCTAGCCTTTAAAGTGGTTGGACCTAAAGCTTGCTGTTTATCTGCAGATACTTAAACTATTTTCAGGAGAGTGTCTGTGAAGAGCCTTAACAGCACAACGTTAGGGGTCTTAGGGATGCCACCTGACAGGGCTTGACGAGGTATACAGTATCTTTGGTTTTCAGACCATTGTTCTGATTCGCTCTGCAAAGGTAAGGGCTTTGAATATTTAAAACTGTAGGCAGATTACAGGGGATGCCTGCTGATAGTGCTTTAAAATATTCAGTCCTATCCAGCTTGTGTAAGTACAATAGAAAAAGCATTCTCATGGAGAGATCTTTGCATTTTAAGCTTACTCAGTCCAAGTGTCTCAGGTAGTTGTTTTTTTTTGTTTGGGCCTTATGTAAAAGGTCAGAAGGCTTTCCTCCTCTTCAGAAGACTAACAGGGTGTAAGCCAAGGCAAAGCATGGAGAGCTTCAGGCACACGCTGTTCCTGAAAGGCTTTTCAAGGCTGTCTTCCTAAGTAATTTCGTTTGGGCCTCTCTGCTCTGCAAAAAGGGAATCGATCGAACGAATTCACATCCCTTTGGTTAATTCAAACTAGATGATTAGCTTAAGAGGGGAGATACCACTTGAGTTTGAGCCAATTCTGCCCTACTTGTGAAAGCAAGCTCAAAAAAACCCCAAAATGTCTGTGATCCAAATTCTAGCACTGCCAGTTCTGTTTCCATTTAAACGTAAAGCCCTGAGCAGCTGAGAAGTGTGGTTGTTGATGGATTAAGCTCCAAGAAACAGGCAGAGGCGGCAGGCTCTCTTCTGTGTTCTGTCAGGCTTGAGCACTGGCAGCACAGGTGACTGGTTTTCAGTTAACAGCTATGAAAGCAATGGCGCAGAGTTCTCGTGCTTTAGCTAAGTGCCTGTTTGGTTGCAGGGCAAGCTAGTCAGACTTTAGAATCTGGTTTAGGCAGGTGAGACTTTGCTGTGGTTTGTTTTTCTCCAAAGATCTATGGGTTTTGTAGCCTAACGGAAGCAAAAGCAACTTTAAGCTAGGTCAGGAAAGAACCTTGTGCATTAGCAGACTCTCCTTTAGTGACCTTTGAGTCCATTTTGCTGTTGGCATTCAAACTGTTTTAAAAAAAGGAAAAAGATTTTGCTGCTTGTGTTTGATTCTCAAACCCCAAGATTTCTTGAAATATACTGTTAGTGTGTTGAGACGATGAAAGCGTGATGTTACATATAAAATTTTGCTTTTGTATCTGTAAAGGGATTCTGCGAAGTGCTACGTAATTACATATGAGCATGCATTCTTACGAATTGACTGATGTTTTTCTCTGTATTTATGTTGTTTTCAGAATACACAGATGAGAATGCCCTGATTCCTAAGAACTCATCGGTAATTGTTAGAAGAATCCCTGTTGGAGGAGTTAAAGCTACCGGCAAAACCGATGTTATGTAAGTATCCATAAAGCATTGTATTCTTTGTTAGGGGTTTCAGTGTGTTAACTTTTTTTATGGATATTAGTTTACAGAGGCGTTCTTTCTTGTTAAAGCTGCTGTTAATTTTTGTTGGCATGGGGTAGATTTTAATGTGTCTGTCCGAAAGTGGACTTACATTTTTAGGCCTGCTGGGACATGGGGTTCGAACTCCAACCATGGTAACTTTTAAGATTATTCTATTGGGTTTGTTCTTGGGGTTGATTGTTCTGAGACCCAAGTTGTAGATCCTGTTTCCTCGACGTGCAGAGATTCCTTATTATATGTGTTTGCTTTTATGGCTTTTATAGTAAAGACAGATACGCATTGTAGCGTAAACGCATACTTTGTTCCCGTCTCAGAAGAGCCTGATTCTCAGTGTTTGACTATTTCTGGCATTTGGGGGGGATATGGCAGGTATTCTTACGCCCCAAATCTGGGTTTTTTGCATACTAGCTATAGAGGAAAGACCAAGGTTTACCAGTTGGCGAACGATGCAAACAAGAAGTTCCATTCGTAAGCGATTCCTATGCGTTTCCTCAAGACAATGTCCGTTTCAGGCAAGAGAAAAAGAACAATATCCTAAAGTGTATTGCCTTTTGTGCAAGTACGATGAAGGAATAGTTAATCCTTTCCAAACTTGAAACTCAGTAAGCAGTTTAGCACATTACCAAATGTTACTAGTTATCTTGCTACGTCTGTTTTTACCCTAAGCTGGTATCTGTGCTCCGGGTTTTGGTTCTGTATTCCTAAGATTTACGGAGGACAGAGAATCAGGTGTATTGATTAAAATTACAGCTATTCCAATGCAGTGCTGACTAGAGGATTACTGCTGTCATTTATGTATTCATACAGTCCAGTTCTATATCAGCTACATTAGCATTGTTTGAACGGTCATGTTTTCCAGCCGCCTTAAAGATAGGTCTCTCCACCACAATTAGTAGATATTATTAGCTTGTGGTTTTGCCATGTCTTTCTAATGTTGGTTCTCAATAAATCAAGTAGACGGATGAGTTACACTGTGTCTCGAACAAAGAGTACAGCAGCCTCCCGGTACCCACGAGGCATCTGCAAGCAAAAAACCCTGAATTTATGTGGCTCTGCATCTCAACTTTGGGCGTATTCCTGCAGTAGTTGTTGCAGTGTTTTCAGGCACCCTCTAGTAATTCTGGACACCGCAGCACTGTGCTTATAAACATGGCCTTGTTTTGGGGGTTAATTTAAACACGTCTGCTTAGTGCTGTCTTGTCAGTGCATCCTCTGTTTCGGGCACCCTCTCCTGGTATTGTAATGCTGCCCTAAAATGAGAGGATAGATGCGGCTAGCATCAACGGTCAGATACATACCTGTATGTATAAGGGGATAAGGAAGGAACGGCACCGCTGTTCTAGCGCTGAAAATTAACCAGGCAGATTAGCTTTCTAGTCTTTCAGCTGTGAACATTGCAGAAACAACTGGTAGAGTGGTGGATGTTTGGGAATGATGAATGTATGCTGTAATGGTGGAGAGGCCTTCAAAAATGCGTTACTCTCCTTTTAGTACGCTCTTGAAGGTAAATGTATGAAGAATCCATGCTGTGGTAATCTAAAGGATGTCCTTGTCCTTCCTCAACTTCAGGAGGTACGTGGCTGTCATTGCGAGCCTGGTGGTGTTCTAGCAGTGGCAGGGAGCATGCGCCTTTCTATTTGTACACCAGTTGCACAGCAGCCTTTGAATTGCCTCTGCTCATAGGACACTTTGGATGATGTGTGAATTGTTTGTTAACGTTATCAATGGTTGCATGGCTGATTCATGACGAGTAGCGTGCAGATACAGATCAATGAGTATGTGGAATCTCAGCAAGTTTTCAAATTTAATAAATATTTCCTAAAATATCATAGCATTTTCAAGATTATCTTGAAGCTGGATAACTGTTGTCATGTGAACAAGCCTTTAATTTAATTTTTAATAATTTAAAGTATTTCTTTTGACTTTAAAATGTGTGTATATTTTGATACTATCCTGGTAAAGAGTAGTTGCCAGTTTGGGAAGATAGAAGAGGGAGGACCTTATCAGCCGCAACGTAATGTTGCAGTATTACTCATCTTCAAGACACAAAGAAGAAGCACTTCAGAAGCTGTTTACCGTTTCTCATACTTTTCGTTCATTTTGCATTGGAAACTAACACAATTTTCACAGAAGAATTTAATTGGCTGTAAGTGATGGACATTTCAGGGGGGTTTGCAAGAGCCAATCTAGAAGCGTTTCTGGAACACGGACAACTGCATGGCTATTTTTGAATTTCTAGGCGCTACAGTTATAGATCCATGCTTTGAATGCTGCACAATTTCATACACTGTAGTATATATACAGTGGACAACACAATCTAATTTGTTTGATCGCAGACTGTGTAAATTGTGTAAATGCACCTAATTGTTTACAGGAAAATACTGATGCGTATGTGTGGCATATTAGCAAACGTGACCTTCTGAAACTGTTGTAATGCCATGTTTTGCTATGGAACTGCTTGCATTTTTTGCTCAACAACATGTAACTTTGTCTGGGAAAGCACTAGGGATTGCACTTTGTGAAAAGGCGTAGTGCTAGCCAATTAAATGACTAGTCTTTAAAGTTACAAAGATTAGAGAAGGCAGGGCCTAATGCAGAGGAGCTAGTCCTTTCTTCTGAAAATACAGGCTGGAGTTCCTTTCCCAGAAAGAAAAATCTCTTCCCACTGGTAACTTCTTCCCTCTCTCACTGCAGAAATTAAATTGTGGACATTTGGTAAGGAAAAAAAAAATAGTTTGGAAGGTAGCCACCAGGAGAAATTGGTCTCTGTTAGCGCTGTCCCTAAACATGTCCTTGGTTCTGTAAACTCAGGTGAAGTTTTACTCTAAAATGTGAAAAACTGTCCAAGTGGTGTACACATTTAAGCTTTTGAGAAAATGTAAGTATTTCAGAAAAATAGAGGAACATAAGATAAAGCAGCTCCAAACGGTTCCTTACTCTAACCTCCTCAGTGCAGACTGGCTTAGCATGGAGGCAATGTGTTGTAAAAAGTTTTCTGTTTTATTATGCATTAAATGCCATCTTGAATTTTGGTCTATTCCTAGTAATGTCTTGTGGGTTTTGGATGTGTTTTGTAAACCGCTTGGGTTCAAACAAATTAGTCAAGTATCTGTAAAGTCTTCTGTAAATGTTAATGGAAATGATTTCATAGATGTCGATCTGGATTATGTTACAGTTGAGAAAAAGCTGTGTATATGAAACAGCCCTTTAACAAAATGCTGAAACAAGTTGGTTGCTTTTGTGAATGAATGCATCTAAAACCAAAACCATGAGTGGTTGATCTGAATGATAGGTGCTTGAGGGTCCAAATCATTTACAGTCACTCCCTTAGACCCTGCTTGTATCTGTACTAGTGTGTAATAAAAACATTTGAACAAATACTACTTTAAAAAAATCAGCTGGCTTCAATAATTTGAAGATCCAGTTCTGCATAACATTTATATTACAATTTGTATGTTAAAAGGACACGGTCAACTGGAAAAAAACTGCAGGTTTTGCTTATTGTAGTTAACTTGCTTCCTATGAAGAAGTTAGTGGGGGGGAACATGAAGAGCCTAAGGTTTTGAGTGCCCAGGAATGCTCTTTTCAAGTAGGTTAACAGGCACATAAACAGCCTGTGATGACGTAAGGACTCCCCAGAACATCTTTTGGACAACTCTGTTTCATATGAGCAGCTGTTTTCATGCAACCTCAGCTGGCGTTGTGCTGCTCTTTACAGGGTTGGGTGAGTGGTGTTCTCTTTGGCAGTGTGGGCTTAAATGTGTTTCTAATGTATGTGTCAAATAATTACCTGTTAAACAGAGTGCCAATCTGGCTGAAGCCAATGCTTCCGAAGAAGATAAAATAAAAGCTATGATGCTACAGTCTTGCCAGGAATATGATCCAATCAAGTAAGTGTTGATAATGTCAAATCTGTTCTTTGAAGATTATGGAAAGATTGTGGAGAAGTTTGTTTTAACGAGAGAGACACGTGCATACCTTTTTCTTCTTTGCCCCAAACCCTTTTAGTTACATGCAGAAACCCTGGGGTCCACCTCCACCATCATCTGCTTGCTTTCGTTGCGGAAAACCTGGCGACTGTATAAAGAACTGCCCAACAAATGGGGTAAGACTGTGGGGGACTTCTGGTGTTCCTTAGCTTTTCATTTTTTTACCTTGGCAGTTACGTAACAAATCCATGAATACTCATATTAAGAATTGTTTCTCTTGGGGTGAAAGACAGAGGTTCATAGGGCAATGTTGCAAAGCCCTTCAAAATCCAAGGGAAACCTGGCATTATAAATGTAAACTTTTCTTTTTTCTAGGTCATAGACATTAAGTATGTCCACAGATCTTGCTCTGTGAACTTTCATGCATATTTTTATATATTTCAATATTACTGGAAATGTTTCTGGTTTTAACTCTGTTTAATGACAGTTCACAGTTTTTAGTATTTCATGTAAAACCAAGATGTTTCTGTTGACCCCATCTATTGAATATTTGTGCTCTGAATTGCGCTTTGGAGGAGGAGCGGGTTTGTATCTCTTTTCTGAGGGGATGGTGAGCTAAGGGATATTTCACCCTTAAAGAACCTGAACTTAAGCCAAAGAATGGAATGAGTTCAAAACACTGCTCAAGCCTTTGGAACATCCTGGCTATATTCATTTAGGAAAATAAGTATTTTAGTCGAGCAACCCTTATGCTAGGTAAAAGGAGAGGATTAAAGGCTTTTGCTGCTTAAAATAATCATTGAAATGTCATTTTAAGTGTGGGTCTTAAAAGGAGATATGTCTGCATTTCTTTTCTTAACAGGACAAAAATGTTGAGCCTGTTCCCAGAATTAAAGAGCACAGGAATTCCAAGGAGTTTCATGATGGAGGTGAAAGACCCCAATACAAAGGGTGCTATGCTGACAAACACTGGAAAATACGCAATACCAACTATTAATGCGTAAGTATGGAATTAATTGGACTGGCCAAAAAGTGAGCGAGAGAAACCACGCGTGCATGTCTGAGTGGCTATGCAACCAAGTTGGCCAGCATCTGTAATTACGGGGCAGGAAGCACTGTCATTGTGCTTAACCATAGAATCTGGGATACTTTTGAATATTAAAATAGGGTGGTCCTGCTGTTCGTGCCCCTGGAAGTTGGTTAAACGTGTGGTATGCTAAGAATCTGTATTTCTGCAAAACATTTCAGTAGTGTTTGCAGTGGAGTCGTTCTCTCTGAAAGCTCGTTTTGCTTTTGGTTTATGTTTCAAAGGCTTCTTGCAAAATTTAACAAGTAGCTGTTGGACTGAGATTTCCGCCCCCTCTGACTTTTATCAAATCCCATGTGTGAAACAGACTGAAGTTTTCCTGTTGCTATAAACTAAGAAAATACTGCTGTGTGCTGACAGGAGTGGCTGTTTTAAAATGCACTTGGTAGCACTTCTGTGTTTCTGTCATGGATCTCATTTTGTAGGAAACAGACTTCTTCCATTTATAAAATGTAGTTACTCGGAGACGAACTTTACCCTGAGCCTGCAATTTACATTTACCCTCTGGCAAAGGAGAGGTGGGATTCATTTCTCTCATAGAAAATGATATAGCCAACTCTGGTGACTTACGGTGGTCTGCAACAAACAGATAGTTCGGCATTTAATCCACATTCTTCTCCACGGGAGAGTTGGTTAAAACCTTCAGAACTCAAGCCTACTAATGTTTTTTTGAGATGTCTATCAGGTTCCCGTACAAAGACAACCAGCATTACCAAGTCTTCTGGGCCCCCAAGGACAAGCAATACCCACAACTGGTAAGTAACTGTAACTTCAGAATTTCTTTAAAAAAATTACCTTCAGAGGAACTGAATGGGATTTCTTTCTTTTTCCTCTCCCCACTCCAAAAGGTCATCCAATGAGAGCCAGTCCAGTTCGCTCAGCAGGTGGCAGACCAGGCTGGGAAGTGTAAGTATTCTACAGAAATTCAGTAGATGACTCCTTGTCACCTGTTAAAAGAGGCTGTATAACGCATAACTTATACAACAGCTGATTTATAATGAAGCAAGTATGCACAGATAGTTGTGGAGAATCCAAGTGGTAATTAATTTTTAAATGGCTTCATTTGAATTGGCTTTTACAAAGGGCATCTGTGCTTCCACTAAGGTTATTTAAAATAAAACTCCGGTACATGACTGAAAACAGGACTCTGAGAAATGAACGCTTTTTGAGGAAACCATAATTGCCTATAAAAATTAAAGATAATTAAAGGATCAGATGGAAAGCCACCTTTTCCATTACTGGCTGAATAGGGCTGAAGAAATTGATTTCCCAATAGGAATCAGCCTCCAACATTCTTTTTTTAACAACTTAGTTGATACTGCATGAGCAAATGGTTGGAAAAGTCAACACTGTTCTTTTATGACAATTTTGAATTTCTTCAATTTAGTCATCTCACATAGCCAAGACGCTTTCTCTCAGTTGGAGAGAGAGGAGTCTGTTTTACCTATTACTGCAGCGTCAAGCTAGTCCTTCCTTTCGCTATATGTTTGTTATAGACAGATTGTAAGAGTGCATTGTGTTTATAAAATCTTAAAGGTAAATCAAAAGAAAAACCAGGATCTGATATTTCCAATTCAGTCAGCAAGAAAACAACAATTCAGGGACAGGACCAGGCCAAATACCTCATGATGAGGCAACAACATAGGAAGCGTATGTGGAAGAAGTTAAAAGAAGTTCCAGAGAAGATTAGTTAATATCTGTGCAGTACTTGGAAGATCAGAAGTGTGATGTATTAAGTGTATCAAGGAGTGGCAGAGGAGCAGTGGGCACTTGGCCCACGGGAGATGGGAGTCTCTTTCAAGTGTGGGCAGCCTCCATCCACAGGTGCAAAGCTGAGTATAAGGAGAGAAGACTGAATGAACTGTTGGGGGTGAGGATGTGGAAGGCAAGTATGAGGATCAGGAAATGAGCGTAGTCTCTAATGAACAGAAAGCAGGGAGAAAAATGCTTAAGTTGGCAGGATGCCATTGGCCTCCCTTATCTAGGGAGGAGTTTTACAGAGAACAACGGAGACTTAAAGAGGAGGAAGTATTTGGCTCAATGAAGTTGCCTTGTTTTTCACGTTTGTATTTCAACAGCATATCGGACTGCAGTTACACTAAAGTGCATCTGACATAAGGAAAAATGACAGTGTTTTTTCCAATAGAATTTTTCGTTGCAGATAGTAAGCATGCATAACTAAAACAAGACAAATGGAATTGAAAAATGTTATCAAATTCCTCAATTTGCAGTAGCATTATGTCAGCAGCTGAAAGAAGCTTTGACATAAGCGTATGGAGAGGAGAAAAAACCCAAACCAAATTTGGGAGGAAAAAAATTGGGGAGAATGACTGTTTTGAATTAACTTCATTTCTTTTTCTGTGTGTTGTGGTTTTTTCCAGGTCCAAGTCTCCTTATAGTGCTTCACCTTACTCTACAAGTTCGTCTACCTGCTCCACATCAAGATCAGGTTCTTCCCGCACTCGCTCCTACTCTCGCTCATTTAGTCCTTCCCATTCTCGTTCCTACTCGCGATTGCTGCCGTATCCAAGAAGAGGCAAAGGGAAGAGGCGTAACTATCGTTCTAGGTCAAGGTCACACGGTTATCAGCGTTCAAGGTCAAGGTCACCCCCATACAGAAGATGCCATTCACGGTCAAGGTCTCCAGTATTTAGAGGCCAGTCTCCCACTAAACAGACTATACCTCAAGGGGAAGGAGGAAGGGAGTATTTTAACAGATACGGAGAAGTTCCACCATATGATCTGAAAGCTTACTATGGCAGATCACTTGACTGTAGAGATCCATTTGAAAAGACAAGGTACCGGGAATGGGAAAGGAACTACAGAGAATGGCATGGAAAGTTTTACAAGGGCTATGCTGTTGGCGCTCAACCTCACCCTCCAGTAAACAGAGAGAACTTTTCTCCAGGTAGGTTTGGTCCACCTGGGACCAGACAAGAGAATTCACCATATGCTCGGGGACGTAGGGAGGATTATCCTGCTTGGCAGAGCCACCAAAATCACAATATAGCTGGAAATTACCCTGAAAAACCTTCTGAAAGAGAGAGCCATGGCATCAAGGATCCTACAAAATCAAAAGAGAAGGAGGTGAAAAATCCACTGGGAGATGGCCAAGGAAATAAAAAGAGAAAAAGCATAAAAAGAGAAGAAAAAGGGATGAGGATGAAGGATTTCCCAATGCTGAGTTGTTAGCAGGTGCGAGAAAACCAAGAGAGCCAGTTTCAGCAGAAGACGTTAAAATGGACTCCCTGTTCATGGCTCAAGCAGAGATGATGCCACCCCTGAGAAAGATGAGCCTATGGAAGGAGATTCTATTGTTTTCAAGCCGATGTCTGAAAAGGAGAAAAAAGAGAAGGATAAGCCAAAAGCAAAAATTGACAAGACAAAGCGGAAAGTAGAAGTGGCTGTTCCTCCTAAGACAGACAATATAATAAAACTAGCTAAAGCTTCCTCGAACGGAAATCTCCTCGAACGGAAGAGAGAAAGCAAGAAGAGAGAAGGGAAGAGAGAAAGCAAGGATTTAAAGAACCTGACTTGCTGCCCTGATATTGCTCATTTACATCAGTTATAGTGTTTGTGATTAAGTTTAGGGTTAGGGTTAGGGTTAGGGCTCAGTGTTACGGTGAGGGTTAGGTTTAGGGTTAGGGTTAACATTAGGGTTAGGGCTTATCATTAGGGTTATGGTTAGGGGCAGGGGTTAGGTATAAGGTTAGGGTTAGGGTTAGGTTTAGGGTTAGGCTTAGGGTTATCGTTAGGGTTAGGGATAGGGTTGGGGTTAGGATTATGGTTTGGGTTTAGGGTTAGGGATCGGGTTAGGGTTTCATTTTAGGGTTAGGTTTAGGGTTAGGGTTAGGGCTTAGGGTTACGGTTAGGGTTAGGGTTAGTTTTAGGGTTAGGGTTAGGGTTTGGTTTAGGGTTTAGGGTTAGGGTTTAGGGTTAGGGTTAGGGTTAGAGTTAGGGCTGGGGTTCGGGCTGGGGTTCAGGGTTAGGGTTAGAGTTCGGGATATGGGTTAGGGTTAGGGTTAGAATTAGGGTTAGGGCTTATCATTAGGGTTATGGTTAGGGATTGGGGTTAGGGTTAGCGTTAGGGTTAGGTTTAGGGTTAGGCTTAGGGTTATCGTTAGGGTTAGGGATAGGGTTGGGTTTAGGATTATGGTTTGGGTTTAGTGTTAGGGATTGGGTTAGGGTTTCATTTTAGGGTTAGGGTTAGGGTTAGGGCTTAGGGTTATGGTTAGGTTTAGGGTTAGGGTTAGGTTTAGGGTTAGGGTTTAGGGTTAGGGTTTCGTTTTAAGGTTAGGGTTAGGGTAAAGGTTAGTGTTAGGTTTAAGGTTAGAGTTAGGGCTGGGGGTCAGGGTTAGGGTTAGAGTTTGGGATATGGGTTAGGGTTTGGGGTTAGGGTTAGCATTAGGGTTAGGGCTTATCATTAGGGTTAGGGTTAGGGTTAGGGTTAAGGTTAGAGTTAGGGCTGGGGTTCAGGGTTAGGGTTAGAGTTTGGGATACGGGTTAGGGTTTGGGATTAGGGTTACCATTAGGGTTAGGGCTTATCAGAGTTATGGTTAGGGGTTTGGTCAGGGTTAGGGTTAGGGTTAGGGTTAGGGTTAGGGTTAGGGATTAGTGTTATGGTTAGGGGTTATGGTTGGGTTTATGCCTATGGGTTAGGATTTCATTTTCGGTTAGGGTTAGCATTAAGTATTAGGATTAGGTTTAGGGTTAGGGTTGCAGTTTAGTTTTAGGGTTAGGTTTCGCGTTAGAGTTAGGGTGAGGTCTTAGGGTGAAGTATTAGGTTTGTGATAGCGTTAGGGTTAGGGCTTAGTGTTATGGTTAGGGGTTACATTGGGTTTACGCTTATGGGTTAGGATCTCAGTTTGGGTTAGGGGTAGCATTAATTTTTAGGGTTAGGGTTTAGGTTTAGAGTTGCGGTTTAATTTTAGGATTAGGTTTCGCATTAGGTTTAGGGTGAGGTGTTATGGTTACGGTATTAGGTTTGGGGTAGCGTTAGGGTTAGGGTTAGAGCTAGGGTTAGGGTCATTAGGGTTCAGGTTGGGGTTCAGGGTTAGGGTTAGGGTTCGGGATTACGGTTAGGGGTCGGGGTTAGGATTAGCATTAGGGTTAGGGCTTAAAATTAGGATTAGGGGTTAAGGTTAGGGTTATGGTTGGGGTTAAGGTTAGGGTTATGGTTGGGGTTAGGGTTAGGCCTAGGGTTATCGTTGGGGTTAGGATTATGGTTCCGGTTTAGTGTTAGGGATAGGATTATGGTTTCGTTTTAGGGTTAGGGTTAGCGTTAGGGTTAGGGCGTAGGGTTACAGTTAGGGATAGGCTTAGCGTTAGGGTTAGGGTTTGGGGTAGGGGATAGGGTTAGGGTTTAGTTTTACGGTTAGGGGTAGGGGTAGGTGTAGGGGTAGGGTTATGGCGATGTCTTAAGATTACGGTTTGAGGTTGAGTTAGCATTAGGGTTACGGTTAGAATTAGGGGTTCGGTGTTATGTAAGGGTTAGTTTTATGGTTCCATTTAGGTTATGCCAAAGTGTTAGTGTTACGGTTTGATGTTAGGGTTAGGGTTACGGTTTGGGGTTAGGGTTAGCGTTAGGATTTTGTTTTAGGGTGAGGTTTCACCTTAGGGTTAGGGTTAGGGCTAGGGTTAGCTTTATGATTCAGGTTAGGCTTAAGGTTAGGTTACGGTTAGGGTTAAGTGTTCGGTTTAGGGTTAAGTGTTAGGCTTAGGGTTAGGTTTAAGTGTTAGGGTTAGGGGTAGATTAGGGTTAAGGTTAGAGTTAGGGTTAGGATTAGAGTTAAGGGTTAGAGTTAGGATTCAGTGTTAGGGTTGGGTGAGGTCTTTATGTTAGGATTATGGTTTACAGGTAGCGTTAGGGTTAGGTTTAGGGTTAGTGTTAGCGTTAAGGTTAGGGTTAGGGTTTAGGATTGGGTTCAGGGTTAGAGATAGGGTTCGGTACTGGGGTAAGCGTTAGTATAAGGGTGAGGTCTTAGTGTTACAGTTAGGGTTTACGGGTAGCATTAGGGTTAGGGTTAGAGTTAGGGTTAGGGTCATTACGTTAAGGTTAGGGTTGGGGTTCAGGGTTAGGGTTAGGGTTTGGGATTAGGGTTAGGGTTCGGGGTTAGGGTTAACATTAGGGTTAGAGCTTTATGATTCAGGTTAGGCTTAAGGTTAGGTTAGGGTTAGGGTTAAGTGTTCGATTTGGGGTTAAGTGTTAGGGTTGGGGTTAAGGTTAGAGTTAGGCTTAGGACTGGAGTTAAGGGTTAGAGTTAGGGTCCAGTGTTAGGTTTAGGGTGAGGTCTTAATGTTACGCTTAGGGTTTCCGGGTAGCATTAGGGTTAGTTTTAGGGTTAGTGTTAGGGTTAAGTTTAGGGTTAGGGTTTAGGGTTAGGATTGGGGTTCAGGGTTAGAGTTAGGGTTCGGTATTGGGATTAGAGTTAGTATTAGGGTGAGGTCGTAGTGTTATGCGTAGGGTTTACGGGTAGCATTAGGGTTAGGTTTAGGGGTTAGGGTTAGGTTGGGGTTCAGGGTTAGGGTTAGGGTTCGGGATTAGGGCTAGAGTTCGGGGTTAGGGTTAGCATTAGGGTTAGGGGTTAACGTTAGGGTTATGGTTAGGGGTTAGGTTTAGGGTTAAGGTTAGGGTTATGTTTAGGGTAGGGTTAGGCTTAGCGTTAGCATTAGTTTTACGGTTGGGTTTAGGATGGTTCGGGTTTAGGGTTAGGGATAGGGTTAGGGTTAGAGTTAGGGTTAGGTTTACGGTTAGGGTTAGCATTTGGGTTAGGGTTCGGGTTAGGGTTGGGGTTCAGGTTTAGGGTTAGGTTTCGGTGTTAGGCTTAGGGTAAGGGTGAGGTCTTAGTATTATGCATAGGGTTTACGGGTAGCGTTAAGGGTTCGAGTTAGGGTGAGGGTTTGGTGTTAGTGTTAGGATTGGGGTTCTTATTCTTGATCCTCTCTCTAGTTGTCTTTCTCTCTCTCGTTGTTTTAATTACAAATTATTATTATTATTATTATTATTGTTATTATTATTATTATTATTGGTATTATTATTGGTGTTATTATTGGTGTTATTATTGGTAATATTATGGTATTATTGGTATTACTATTATTACTCTTACTAGTATTACTATTATTGCTATTATTATTTTATTTCAAGTATTAAACTCTTCTTATCTCTACCCGTGAGTTTTCTTGCTTTTGCTCTTCTGATTCTCTCCCCCATCCCATTGCTGGGGGGAGGGCGAGTGAGCGGCTGTGTGGTGCTTAGTTGCCGACTGGGGTTAAACCATGACAGGGGTCCACCACAAAGATGGCTGCCATTCTGTCACATCCTCTGAGCTAAAACTGGCTCATCCTGGGACATGGTGCCCCCCACGCACGCAACCTGCAGTCCAGAAGTACCCCTGAAAAGACCTCGACAGCCTGCATTAACACACCGGCATGCACTTCAGATGTAAACACTGCCAAGTCATCTCTTATTTGCAACAGATACAGAGGACCAAATTCTGCAAATCTAGCCTTACTTCTACTGAAACTTTCCTTACAGACAGCTCATCTTCTCTTTTTGTAAACTCTAGTGAAGACCTGTTCTAGCGCAAAGGCTTGAACCCCGCCTACGGTGAAGAAGCCCCAGTTTTCTTTCCTCACTGCTGTCTTGCTTCCCAAAAATCAATCAATACCAAAAGCTCTGTGTGAACATTGCATAAAAAAGCCAATTGCAAATGCTTTTACTTGCTACTAGTTTTGTCAGGGAAGGAACTAGCTTCTCCTGCTAGTTTTGCTACAGTTTCATGACCTTTAAAGACGCCACTTCTTACCTTTGCTACGCCAATACAGCCTCACAGCTCAGCAAAATCATACTGCAGGTAGGAAACCTTCACCATACAAAGACAGGCACGCTACAGGAATACGTCACTCTCAAAGAACAGACTCTTGCAACCACTCCTCCCTTTGCTTAGCAAAGTTTAGGGCGTGTTAGAAAACAACAACAACAACAAAGCAGGGTTCTCTCTCACATTTTACGGAGCCCATGATATCAGCTGTTCAACATTAAGTCCAACTCCAGCCTGAACCCCAGAATAAGAAATGCCATCTTAAAATTTCTGGAAAAAGGGAGGGCTTTGAAGCGGCAAGACCAGAGAACGTTCACAAAAGCACCGTCATGGAAGTACACATCCCTTATCACAGACCAACTGCACGGTGACCTAAGTGAGTGACGTTGTCTGCTCATTTGCAGCTCAGGGTCTCTTTTTTCATTAGCGCCGAGCATGTAGGTTGGAATTGGAGCTGAGAAGAAAACCATATGCAGTCAGTCTGGTCTCGTTCAAGTTCACATTTACTAGGAATCACAGCAGGTCCCATCTGTCTCTCCAGACCCCACCACCACTTCTGTGCAGCGTCCCGAGGAGCAATAAGCGCAGAACAAGAAACCTTCCTTCAAAATAAGGCCCACAGCCTGCTCTTTCAACAGGACGCACAGAGCACCAGCTGAGAACAACCTCTGCTTTAACTATGCCTAGCTCCGCTGCCTACGTAAGGAGACCAGCTCCTAAATGATCCCTAGCCCTAAAACCACAGATCTTCCCTAGGGCAATGCTAAGGAAATACCAGAGCCCAGGGAAACCTGGTCACTCAGCTTCAGTTGACGGGGAGAAGGACAGTGGACTAGAAAGAGAAAAATATGATGAGAGAAAAGATAGAGGAGCTGAGAGAGAAAGAAAGGTATGGGGAAAAGGCTAGAGAGCTGGAGAAATCAAGAGAAATAGGGATGAGGAGCCCTGCAGAGAGATGGAGGAAGAAAAAGTAGGGTCAAGGAGCAGGACAGAGAGGCAGAGATGGGCGTGGGGAAGGAGAGGAAGAAGGAAGGGGGGGCTAGGGAAAGACAGGGACAGGGAGCAGGACGTCCAGATGGAGAAAGAGAAGGAAGGACAGGGAGCAGGACAAAGGGACTGAGAAATAAAGAGAGGGTCAGATCCTGATGGAGACCAAGAAGGGGGGGAAAAGCCAGCAACGGGCTGGAGGACAGAGACAGGGGAAGAGGAAAAGAGGACCGAGAAGCAGAAAAGAGGAAGAGAGAACAAATAAAAGGGAGAGCCAGCTGGACGGGGCAGGGGAGTACAACAAGAAACGATGGGACAGGCAGCGGGACAGAGAAATAAAGAAGAAACGATGGGGACAGGAAGCAGGGCAGAGGGACAGCGAGAGGAAAAAAGGGGCAGGGAGCAGGACAGAGGTAGAAGAAGAAGCTGCAGGAACAGAGGGGGAGAGAGAAGAAAAAGAAAGGTAGGAAGAAGGATGGGAGGCAGAGAGGGAAAGACAAGGAAAGGGAGTAGGACACAGATTGTCAGGGAAAGGCAAGGACAGGGAGCAGGACAGGGCGATACAGAGAGAGAAGAAAGGCACAGGGAGGCAGGACAAAGGGAAAGACAGGCAAAACTAAGGGACGGGGAGCAGGACACAGAAGGAGGTAAAAGAGCCTGGGCTGGGCAGCAGGACAGAGAGATGGAAGGAAAAAACAGCACTGGGCTGCAGGACAGAGATGGAGTGAGAAATAGCCGCGGCAGGGAGCAGGACAAAGTGAGGGCGGGGGGAACCTGAAAAGGGAGTAGGACAGAAAAATAGGGTGGGGGAGAGACAGGGAGCGGGACAGAGAAGCAGAGAGAGACTTAGAGGGCCAGGGAGCAGGGCAGAGAGATGGAGCAAGAAGGGGAACAGAGATGGGCGGCAGAACAAAGGGAAGGAGAGACAAGAACGGGGAACAGGGAGCAAGACAAAGGGACAGGAGAGGAAAAAAACAGTGACGGGTGCAGGACCGAGATGGAGGAATTTAAAAGAAGAGGCCAGAATGACAGCGAGAGAAAAAAGGAAGAGGGGGCAGGACACCACTGGAGGACAAAACCAGCTGTGATGGGCAGTGGGACAGAGAGACGAAGAAAGGAGAACTAGAGAGCGAGAGAGAGAGGAAAGAAGGCACAGCCAGCTGGACAGGGGGGTTTAGTGAGAAAGGGTGGGGCAGGGAATGGGACAGAGAGAAAGAGAGAAAAGAGAAAAAGGAGCGAAGGACAGCAAGAGAAAAAAGAGGACAGGGATCTGGACAAAGATGGGGAAAGAAGCAGCAGGAAAAGAGGAAGAGAGGCAGAAAGAGGGAGCCGGAGGCAGGAAGAGAGAGAGAACTAAGGGCTAGGGGCAGGATAGAGATCGCAAGAAAACCTGCGGTGGGCAGAAGAAAGGAGAGGGAGGAAAAAGGAATAGGGGCAGGGAGAAGGACAGAGTGACAGACAAGAATAACAACGAAGAGAAAGAGAGAAACAGGGACAGTGAGCAGCACAGAGGGATGAGGAAAGAAACAGAGGTCTCAGGAGCCCTGCAGAGAGATGGAGGAAGCGGGGAGGGGATGGGTCAGGGAGCAGCAGAGAGAGACAGAAGAGAGATGAACAGGAAGACGGACAGGGACAGTGGGATACAGCATGGAAAACCGCAGTGACAGTGAGCAGGGCGGGGGGGGAGGCAGAGAGAGAGAGAAGCAGAAGGAGGGAGAAGGGAAGACAAGGACAGGGAGCGGGACATACAGGCAGAGAGAGACAAAGCAGGACAGGGAACAGGCCAGAGAGACTGTGAAAAACAGAGCGGGATGCAGACCAGGACAAAGAGACAGAGAAGAAACAACAGCAATGTGCTGCAGGGCAGAGACAGAGGAAGGCAAAAAGAGGGACAGGGAGCAGGAGGGAGGGGCAGCAAGAAAAAGACAGGGGCAGGTAGAGCGACAGGGAAAGAGGGACTTGGAGAAGAGAGGACGGGGAGCAGAACACAGCAACAGAAGAAGAGAGGTATGGGGAAGTGAAAAAAATGACACAGAGGGAAATGGGAGGGGGGGGCTGGGAGGGACTGCGATGCAGAAGAGGGGTGACACGGCCCCGAGGGGCTGGGACTCACCGCAGCTCCCGCTCTCTGCACTGCCAGGCAAATGTTACAGTTCAAGCACTTCTTTCTCTGTCCGTCTGTCCTTTTCTCCCTTCCTCTTCGGTAGCTCCACCTGCGTGCCTGTCCTCACCTCAGCTGGGCCGCAGCTGGAGCAGAGCCCGCACCTCCCAAGACCAACATGGCTGCCCAGCAGCCCCGTGCCCCAGGCCTACAGCTCCCGGCATGCCCTGGGAACCATCATGGCCACGCGGCAGCCCGTGCCCCGGGCCTACAGCTCCCAGCATGCCATGGGGCGCGGCTTCCTGCTGCCTGGCCTGAGAGGCGGCTCAGGGCCACGCCAGGGCTGGGGCGCTGCTTCCTGGATCCCGTGGCAGCGATGGGCACAGGGACAGACTGCCAGATCCCGGGGCCAGGTACGTGTGCGGGCTGTCAGGGTCACCCCTGCCTGGTTTTTCCCAGCGAAGCCCCAGGAGGTGCCGAGGCTGCAGCCCTGGGGCCAAGGCTCCAGGAGCCGGGCATTTCTGCGGGCGCTGCTCCCTGCCAGGCCCCACCGCCAGCTGCCAGCTGCCTGGGGCTTCTCCCCGTTGTCTCCAGCTCTGCTTTCCGCCAGCGCCGGGGGCTCCGCAGGACATCTTGCCCACTCCCCGCCACCGTGCTGACCCACGTCTGCAGCTCGTCTGTGGTGTCCACGTCAGACAGCTCATTTGGGGGTGGCAGGTCTCTCCTGAAGCACCCTGGGAACGGGGACAGAGCAAACCCCATCCCTCCCTTCCGATCTTTGTCCCCAGGGAGACCCAGTGGAGACGGACCGTGTGCTGGAGAGCGTCCTGCAGGGAGGTGACAGCCGTTGGCAGAGAGGTGCTGAGAGCCACCTGACAGCAAAGGCGTCCAGTGGCCGCAGAGCAGCCCAGGTGAGCTGTGAGTTCCCCCGTGAGAGACCCTGCTCCCAGGGAGCACCTCCCCATAGAGCAAAGGCCGTATCCAGCCAGCTGGTGCTGGGTACGGCTACCCCAAGGGGTCTTTGCAGGGGGGACGGGGTCACCTGCCTGGTGGCTCTGACACAGACATGATGAGCTGAAGCCCTGTGGCCATGGCTGGCCGGTTCAAAGTCTCCGAGTGCCTCTGCCTTTCTCCCCAGGAGTGTCCAGCCTGGGCACTTTTTCAGGGCGTGACGGATGATGTGAAGATGGATGCTGGTGCTGTCCTGGTGGATCTTCCACTTGGGCACGGTGGGTACCCCCACTTCAGAGTTGTGGTGTCTGAGATCTGGGGCCACCTGAAGAGAGAGACCTCCAGGGAGTTTGTGTTCAATGTTTTGATATCTTGGGGCTACAATGTGCTAGGGATATGGGGCGCTAGGGTTCCAGCGTGCTAGGGTTATGGGGTTTGAGGGTTATGGGAGTTTACGCGACTTAGGATTAAAGCATGTTATTGTTATGGTCAGGATCTGGGTTTGCAAGCGCTGGGTTCCTGGGGTTAGGTTGGTTTTGCCTTATGTTGTGTTCTGGGTGGTCTTTTTTTTGGAAAGTCCTTTTGTAGCTTGCTTGCATTTTTAGGGTTTGGATAGGGGTCTTTGGTTTTTGTGTGATGTGTCTTCTGCTTGTTTTTTTGCTGTCCTTGTGGTTTGTGTTGCATTTTCTGTCTTGTAACCACCGTTTGTGGTCTAATCTGTGTGATCGGGCCGGGCAGTGTCACTTCTGTTGTGGTCCAGCTCATTTCCACTGAGTCACTAGGGAGGTGGTTAGGTATGGAGGGCTTGCAGTTTGCGGAGAATGACTGCCAGACGACCGACAGCCACTTCTGGGGTGTGGGAGGAGTTCGGGTCCATAGGTAATGACTGCCGGAGGACTAAGTGTACTTCTGAATTTGTGTGGACTCCCAGAGTAATGGTGGGATGCCACCAGCGGCACAGAAGGACAAGGGCTTCCCCAAGGGTACATGGCTTGTTGGTTATTGCTTTTGAGTAAGCAACTGAGTAATTTTGAGTAAGTCTTGTGAGGGGTAGTGGACTCAAGGGGAGACCTTGTGTTCCTCATCAGTGCCTCAGGGGTTTCCTGTCATTTTTTGTTTGTTTGCTTTTTGTTTGCTGTGCTGAATTTAAAAGGCTTATTGTAGCTCTTTGGATTTCTGTCCTTAAAGGAAGTCTCTAGGATTTCTACCCAGGAGCGAGATGTCCAGAAGGGACTGTCCTTGTACACTGATGTCAGCCTTCCGCCTAGAGCACTGTCTGGTGGTGGTGTATTTTAATGGTAAGGTAACTCAAATGCATCTTAAATATACAAGCTTTGCCGTTGTTCCTGCTATGCCTGGGGGACGATTCTCAGCAGCTCATAAACAGTGTGTTCTGCTGTGCTTTACCCGTTAGAAATAATCTGTCACCAGAAATGTCTTCCTTAGTGCCTGCACAGAGCAAGAACCTCCAGTAGCAAGGGCATGCTGACCCTTGGGCAGCTTCAAAGCGACGGATAAATGTAAATAGGTTAAAAATCCAGTCCTATGGTAGCAGTGTGTGCGTCAAAGTTCACCTGACTCTCCACGCTGACTCAGCCTGTCACAATGTTTTGCGGGTAAGGGTGGATGAAGTCAGTATAAGCAGGTGGTGTAACTGGCCAGGCAGTTCATCTAAAGAAACGAAACGTTACCTTTGCTTGGAGTGCCATGCCTTTAGATATGGGGGTGTATTGCCTTTCCTTCCCTGGTGTGAGCACAGAGAACTGAGAGGTGTTTCCATCGGGCGGAGGGAAAGCCATCCAACAGTCATCACAAGCCTCAGGGCATGTGGTCCTTGATGGAGGCGTAAGTGCTTGGGACAGTTTTACTTCTAAGCCCTAAGCCCTAAGCCTAACCCTAAAACGAAACCCTAAGCCTATCCCTAACCCTAAACCCGAACCATAATCCTAACCCCGACCCTAACCCTAACCCTAACGATACCCTAAGCCTAACCCTAACCCTAGCCCCTAACCCTAACATTAAGATAAGGCAAGGAAGCAGGACACGGCGATAGAAAAAAGAGAAGGAGAGGGAGCAGGAGAAAGAGATGGAGAGAAAGGAAAAAATAGCAGCAGGCTATAGGACAGACAGGGAGGAATTAGAAACTACAGACAGGGAGAGAGACAGAGAAAGAGAAAGCAAAAAATAGTGATGGGCTAAAGGCAGAGAGGGAGGAGTTAAAAAATGGGGGCAGGAGACTGGCCTGTGGCCATAAACATAAATGGTCATTGGCTTCTTTGACTGAACTTTCCATGAATGCCACAAGATACACTCAAGCACCCTGAGATGTCCCCTCCCTTTGCCGGCCCTGCACCGCGGGCAGCCGAGCGCCACACGGCCAAGCCCGCTGCATCTGCCCCAGGCTGTCTTGCCCTCGCTGGCTGCTGACAGGAGGGGACACCAGGTGGTGACCGCCTGGGGGGTGACAGGAGGGACACCAGGTGGTGACAGCCTGGGGGGTAACAGGACACCAGGCGGTGATGGGCCCGGGCGGTGACAGGAGGGACACCGGGCAGTGACAGGCCTGGGGGGTGACAGGAGGGACATCAGGTGGTGACAGCCTGGGGGGTGACAGGACACCAGGCGGTGATGGGCCCGGGGGGTGGCAGGACACCGGGTGGTGACAGGCCAGGGGACAGCAGGGAGACCAGCGGCCCGGGGTGGTGACAGGCCCGGGGCTGACGGGCCCCCCCTCCCCTCGGGGGCGCTTGGTGTTAGGATGAAGAGCGCGGGGCCGCCACGCCCACGTGACGCGGGCCTTTTGTCATAATGCGCTGGGTCACGTGAGGCGCGGGGGGTGGGTGCAGTGTGCCGTTGCGTGTGCACAGTGACACGCTTGCAGCGGCCTGTGCGGTTGTCGGCCAGGAAGGCCATGGCGGAGCACCGCAGCCTCTGAGCGCCACTGGCCCGCTCGAGCTCAGCCCGCGCTGCTTGCCCTGGCCTCCTCGGTGGAGGAGGAACCGCCGCGGGCCCTCACCTGGCACAGCGGCCGCGACGCTGTCTGCCGCGGTAGACGCCATCACGGAGCAGGCACCTCCTGGCCCCAACCACGTCGTGCGTCCACTACAAGTTCGCCTCCAAGCTGAACCATGACATGGTCACCTTCAACGGCCTCCACATCTCCCGGTGTGACCTCAAGCACCAGATCATGGGCTGCGAGGAGCTGAAGGTGGCCAGCTGCGACCTGCAGATCACCAACGCCCAGACCAAAGAAGGTGCGCGGGGGCGGCGGGCGCGGGGCCTCGGGCACCGCCCGGCTGGCGGCGTCGCAGACCACCCTGCGTCGGCCGTGGCCTGTGGGAGCCGCGCTCTGCTCTTTGTGGGTCATCCCCACGTAGCGTGAGTCAGGCTGGGGCCCATGCCGCCAGCATGCGGCAGGACCGGGAGGGCAAGCGGCGCTGGGCATTAAGTGGGGTGGGAAGCCATAATGCGATTCGGCCACCATCGGTAGCTGTGACTTGTGTTGGGGGCCTCACAGAGCTGTTCTTCTGTAGTTGCTGTTGTGACAACTACCTTCAGATCTGTGTTGTAGACATGGAGCTAGGCGTAGAAGAGTACGTGGTTGATGTGTGACATACGGCGCTTACAAAAGCTTTGGTTTCCTGGAATTCTTCTAGGTAAAATGAGAAGGAAATGTGGGAGCATATCTTGTAATAACCAACTTGCCAGATTTCTTTGAAATGTGGTGGAGAAAGCTGAAAGTGATAGAAATAAAAGAGATGGCTAATTTGAAGAAAAGAAACCACCTGGATTTGGTGAATTTCGTGACTTAATTTTGACTTCAACTTGTTTTACTCCACTGCATTGGAAAATGGGTTTTGCGGCTGTTGCAGAAACTGCCCACTAGCAACATTTTGGATCAGGAGCGTATCTGTGAGTTAAAATCTGTGCAGACCCTTGAAAGCCGTCTTGCGCATGAGTGTTCTCCGTATCTAAATTATACTTTGGAATTTCTTGTTAATATAACTTCTTTTCCACACCAAAGACATGGTCATTCAGATGCTATTGAGCATCATTTCATCATTCGTTTCTAACGGTGGTTTTTTTTCCTGTACTACATGTTAACCGTATCAGGGCAGTACTGAAGTTTTATGGCAGAACGTTTATGGTGGATATACGTAAGAAATGTTCTTAGAGACATCATAAATTCTTTTAAATCTAACAAATGGTGCTTGATTCTTAGAGATGATAATGGTTTCGTATTACTTAGTAGGATATTTCAGTTTGGTAATCTGCCATCTCGATAAGTTTGAATGTGATTAAAGACTTTGGGATGTGACTTTTCAGAAAAAGACTTGTAAAGTGTTTTCATTCCTTAAACATAACATTACATTTTTTTTTTTTCCCCCCTGTGGTTCTGTGACACTCTTACAACAGGCTTTTCTTTAAAATGTGTACTAGCGTTTTTTTTCTTCTTCCTGTTTCATGTGTTAAAACTTAAAGAGAGTAGTATGTACACTGCAGTAACTGTAACTTCAGCCCTAGCCTTTAAAGTGGTTGGACCTAAAGCTTGCTGTTTATCTGCAGATACTTAAACTATTTTCAGGAGAGTGTCTGTGAAGAGCCTTAACAGCACAACGTTAGGGGTCTTAGGGATGCCACCTGACAGGGCTTGACGAGGTATACAGTATCTTTGGTTTTCAGACCATTGTTCTGATTCGCTCTGCAAAGGTAAGGGCTTTGAATATTTAAAACTGTAGGCAGATTACAGGGGATGCCTGCTGATAGTGCTTTAAAATATTCAGTCCTATCCAGCTTGTGTAAGTACAATAGAAAAAGCATTCTCATGGAGAGATCTTTGCATTTTAAGCTTACTCAGTCCAAGTGTCTCAGGTAGTTGTTTTTTTTTGTTTGGGCCTTATGTAAAAGGTCAGAAGGCTTTCCTCCTCTTCAGAAGACTAACAGGGTGTAAGCCAAGGCAAAGCATGGAGAGCTTCAGGCACACGCTGTTCCTGAAAGGCTTTTCAAGGCTGTCTTCCTAAGTAATTTCGTTTGGGCCTCTCTGCTCTGCAAAAAGGGAATCGATCGAACGAATTCACATCCCTTTGGTTAATTCAAACTAGATGATTAGCTTAAGAGGGGAGATACCACTTGAGTTTGAGCCAATTCTGCCCTACTTGTGAAAGCAAGCTCAAAAAAACCCCAAAATGTCTGTGATCCAAATTCTAGCACTGCCAGTTCTGTTTCCATTTAAACGTAAAGCCCTGAGCAGCTGAGAAGTGTGGTTGTTGATGGATTAAGCTCCAAGAAACAGGCAGAGGCGGCAGGCTCTCTTCTGTGTTCTGTCAGGCTTGAGCACTGGCAGCACAGGTGACTGGTTTTCAGTTAACAGCTATGAAAGCAATGGCGCAGAGTTCTCGTGCTTTAGCTAAGTGCCTGTTTGGTTGCAGGGCAAGCTAGTCAGACTTTAGAATCTGGTTTAGGCAGGTGAGACTTTGCTGTGGTTTGTTTTTCTCCAAAGATCTATGGGTTTTGTAGCCTAACGGAAGCAAAAGCAACTTTAAGCTAGGTCAGGAAAGAACCTTGTGCATTAGCAGACTCTCCTTTAGTGACCTTTGAGTCCATTTTGCTGTTGGCATTCAAACTGTTTTAAAAAAAGGAAAAAGATTTTGCTGCTTGTGTTTGATTCTCAAACCCCAAGATTTCTTGAAATATACTGTTAGTGTGTTGAGACGATGAAAGCGTGATGTTACATATAAAATTTTGCTTTTGTATCTGTAAAGGGATTCTGCGAAGTGCTACGTAATTACATATGAGCATGCATTCTTACGAATTGACTGATGTTTTTCTCTGTATTTATGTTGTTTTCAGAATACACAGATGAGAATGCCCTGATTCCTAAGAACTCATCGGTAATTGTTAGAAGAATCCCTGTTGGAGGAGTTAAAGCTACCGGCAAAACCGATGTTATGTAAGTATCCATAAAGCATTGTATTCTTTGTTAGGGGTTTCAGTGTGTTAACTTTTTTTATGGATATTAGTTTACAGAGGCGTTCTTTCTTGTTAAAGCTGCTGTTAATTTTTGTTGGCATGGGGTAGATTTTAATGTGTCTGTCCGAAAGTGGACTTACATTTTTAGGCCTGCTGGGACATGGGGTTCGAACTCCAACCATGGTAACTTTTAAGATTATTCTATTGGGTTTGTTCTTGGGGTTGATTGTTCTGAGACCCAAGTTGTAGATCCTGTTTCCTCGACGTGCAGAGATTCCTTATTATATGTGTTTGCTTTTATGGCTTTTATAGTAAAGACAGATACGCATTGTAGCGTAAACGCATACTTTGTTCCCGTCTCAGAAGAGCCTGATTCTCAGTGTTTGACTATTTCTGGCATTTGGGGGGGATATGGCAGGTATTCTTACGCCCCAAATCTGGGTTTTTTGCATACTAGCTATAGAGGAAAGACCAAGGTTTACCAGTTGGCGAACGATGCAAACAAGAAGTTCCATTCGTAAGCGATTCCTATGCGTTTCCTCAAGACAATGTCCGTTTCAGGCAAGAGAAAAAGAACAATATCCTAAAGTGTATTGCCTTTTGTGCAAGTACGATGAAGGAATAGTTAATCCTTTCCAAACTTGAAACTCAGTAAGCAGTTTAGCACATTACCAAATGTTACTAGTTATCTTGCTACGTCTGTTTTTACCCTAAGCTGGTATCTGTGCTCCGGGTTTTGGTTCTGTATTCCTAAGATTTACGGAGGACAGAGAATCAGGTGTATTGATTAAAATTACAGCTATTCCAATGCAGTGCTGACTAGAGGATTACTGCTGTCATTTATGTATTCATACAGTCCAGTTCTATATCAGCTACATTAGCATTGTTTGAACGGTCATGTTTTCCAGCCGCCTTAAAGATAGGTCTCTCCACCACAATTAGTAGATATTATTAGCTTGTGGTTTTGCCATGTCTTTCTAATGTTGGTTCTCAATAAATCAAGTAGACGGATGAGTTACACTGTGTCTCGAACAAAGAGTACAGCAGCCTCCCGGTACCCACGAGGCATCTGCAAGCAAAAAACCCTGAATTTATGTGGCTCTGCATCTCAACTTTGGGCGTATTCCTGCAGTAGTTGTTGCAGTGTTTTCAGGCACCCTCTAGTAATTCTGGACACCGCAGCACTGTGCTTATAAACATGGCCTTGTTTTGGGGGTTAATTTAAACACGTCTGCTTAGTGCTGTCTTGTCAGTGCATCCTCTGTTTCGGGCACCCTCTCCTGGTATTGTAATGCTGCCCTAAAATGAGAGGATAGATGCGGCTAGCATCAACGGTCAGATACATACCTGTATGTATAAGGGGATAAGGAAGGAACGGCACCGCTGTTCTAGCGCTGAAAATTAACCAGGCAGATTAGCTTTCTAGTCTTTCAGCTGTGAACATTGCAGAAACAACTGGTAGAGTGGTGGATGTTTGGGAATGATGAATGTATGCTGTAATGGTGGAGAGGCCTTCAAAAATGCGTTACTCTCCTTTTAGTACGCTCTTGAAGGTAAATGTATGAAGAATCCATGCTGTGGTAATCTAAAGGATGTCCTTGTCCTTCCTCAACTTCAGGAGGTACGTGGCTGTCATTGCGAGCCTGGTGGTGTTCTAGCAGTGGCAGGGAGCATGCGCCTTTCTATTTGTACACCAGTTGCACAGCAGCCTTTGAATTGCCTCTGCTCATAGGACACTTTGGATGATGTGTGAATTGTTTGTTAACGTTATCAATGGTTGCATGGCTGATTCATGACGAGTAGCGTGCAGATACAGATCAATGAGTATGTGGAATCTCAGCAAGTTTTCAAATTTAATAAATATTTCCTAAAATATCATAGCATTTTCAAGATTATCTTGAAGCTGGATAACTGTTGTCATGTGAACAAGCCTTTAATTTAATTTTTAATAATTTAAAGTATTTCTTTTGACTTTAAAATGTGTGTATATTTTGATACTATCCTGGTAAAGAGTAGTTGCCAGTTTGGGAAGATAGAAGAGGGAGGACCTTATCAGCCGCAACGTAATGTTGCAGTATTACTCATCTTCAAGACACAAAGAAGAAGCACTTCAGAAGCTGTTTACCGTTTCTCATACTTTTCGTTCATTTTGCATTGGAAACTAACACAATTTTCACAGAAGAATTTAATTGGCTGTAAGTGATGGACATTTCAGGGGGGTTTGCAAGAGCCAATCTAGAAGCGTTTCTGGAACACGGACAACTGCATGGCTATTTTTGAATTTCTAGGCGCTACAGTTATAGATCCATGCTTTGAATGCTGCACAATTTCATACACTGTAGTATATATACAGTGGACAACACAATCTAATTTGTTTGATCGCAGACTGTGTAAATTGTGTAAATGCACCTAATTGTTTACAGGAAAATACTGATGCGTATGTGTGGCATATTAGCAAACGTGACCTTCTGAAACTGTTGTAATGCCATGTTTTGCTATGGAACTGCTTGCATTTTTTGCTCAACAACATGTAACTTTGTCTGGGAAAGCACTAGGGATTGCACTTTGTGAAAAGGCGTAGTGCTAGCCAATTAAATGACTAGTCTTTAAAGTTACAAAGATTAGAGAAGGCAGGGCCTAATGCAGAGGAGCTAGTCCTTTCTTCTGAAAATACAGGCTGGAGTTCCTTTCCCAGAAAGAAAAATCTCTTCCCACTGGTAACTTCTTCCCTCTCTCACTGCAGAAATTAAATTGTGGACATTTGGTAAGGAAAAAAAAAATAGTTTGGAAGGTAGCCACCAGGAGAAATTGGTCTCTGTTAGCGCTGTCCCTAAACATGTCCTTGGTTCTGTAAACTCAGGTGAAGTTTTACTCTAAAATGTGAAAAACTGTCCAAGTGGTGTACACATTTAAGCTTTTGAGAAAATGTAAGTATTTCAGAAAAATAGAGGAACATAAGATAAAGCAGCTCCAAACGGTTCCTTACTCTAACCTCCTCAGTGCAGACTGGCTTAGCATGGAGGCAATGTGTTGTAAAAAGTTTTCTGTTTTATTATGCATTAAATGCCATCTTGAATTTTGGTCTATTCCTAGTAATGTCTTGTGGGTTTTGGATGTGTTTTGTAAACCGCTTGGGTTCAAACAAATTAGTCAAGTATCTGTAAAGTCTTCTGTAAATGTTAATGGAAATGATTTCATAGATGTCGATCTGGATTATGTTACAGTTGAGAAAAAGCTGTGTATATGAAACAGCCCTTTAACAAAATGCTGAAACAAGTTGGTTGCTTTTGTGAATGAATGCATCTAAAACCAAAACCATGAGTGGTTGATCTGAATGATAGGTGCTTGAGGGTCCAAATCATTTACAGTCACTCCCTTAGACCCTGCTTGTATCTGTACTAGTGTGTAATAAAAACATTTGAACAAATACTACTTTAAAAAAATCAGCTGGCTTCAATAATTTGAAGATCCAGTTCTGCATAACATTTATATTACAATTTGTATGTTAAAAGGACACGGTCAACTGGAAAAAAACTGCAGGTTTTGCTTATTGTAGTTAACTTGCTTCCTATGAAGAAGTTAGTGGGGGGGAACATGAAGAGCCTAAGGTTTTGAGTGCCCAGGAATGCTCTTTTCAAGTAGGTTAACAGGCACATAAACAGCCTGTGATGACGTAAGGACTCCCCAGAACATCTTTTGGACAACTCTGTTTCATATGAGCAGCTGTTTTCATGCAACCTCAGCTGGCGTTGTGCTGCTCTTTACAGGGTTGGGTGAGTGGTGTTCTCTTTGGCAGTGTGGGCTTAAATGTGTTTCTAATGTATGTGTCAAATAATTACCTGTTAAACAGAGTGCCAATCTGGCTGAAGCCAATGCTTCCGAAGAAGATAAAATAAAAGCTATGATGCTACAGTCTTGCCAGGAATATGATCCAATCAAGTAAGTGTTGATAATGTCAAATCTGTTCTTTGAAGATTATGGAAAGATTGTGGAGAAGTTTGTTTTAACGAGAGAGACACGTGCATACCTTTTTCTTCTTTGCCCCAAACCCTTTTAGTTACATGCAGAAACCCTGGGGTCCACCTCCACCATCATCTGCTTGCTTTCGTTGCGGAAAACCTGGCGACTGTATAAAGAACTGCCCAACAAATGGGGTAAGACTGTGGGGGACTTCTGGTGTTCCTTAGCTTTTCATTTTTTTACCTTGGCAGTTACGTAACAAATCCATGAATACTCATATTAAGAATTGTTTCTCTTGGGGTGAAAGACAGAGGTTCATAGGGCAATGTTGCAAAGCCCTTCAAAATCCAAGGGAAACCTGGCATTATAAATGTAAACTTTTCTTTTTTCTAGGTCATAGACATTAAGTATGTCCACAGATCTTGCTCTGTGAACTTTCATGCATATTTTTATATATTTCAATATTACTGGAAATGTTTCTGGTTTTAACTCTGTTTAATGACAGTTCACAGTTTTTAGTATTTCATGTAAAACCAAGATGTTTCTGTTGACCCCATCTATTGAATATTTGTGCTCTGAATTGCGCTTTGGAGGAGGAGCGGGTTTGTATCTCTTTTCTGAGGGGATGGTGAGCTAAGGGATATTTCACCCTTAAAGAACCTGAACTTAAGCCAAAGAATGGAATGAGTTCAAAACACTGCTCAAGCCTTTGGAACATCCTGGCTATATTCATTTAGGAAAATAAGTATTTTAGTCGAGCAACCCTTATGCTAGGTAAAAGGAGAGGATTAAAGGCTTTTGCTGCTTAAAATAATCATTGAAATGTCATTTTAAGTGTGGGTCTTAAAAGGAGATATGTCTGCATTTCTTTTCTTAACAGGACAAAAATGTTGAGCCTGTTCCCAGAATTAAAGAGCACAGGAATTCCAAGGAGTTTCATGATGGAGGTGAAAGACCCCAATACAAAGGGTGCTATGCTGACAAACACTGGAAAATACGCAATACCAACTATTAATGCGTAAGTATGGAATTAATTGGACTGGCCAAAAAGTGAGCGAGAGAAACCACGCGTGCATGTCTGAGTGGCTATGCAACCAAGTTGGCCAGCATCTGTAATTACGGGGCAGGAAGCACTGTCATTGTGCTTAACCATAGAATCTGGGATACTTTTGAATATTAAAATAGGGTGGTCCTGCTGTTCGTGCCCCTGGAAGTTGGTTAAACGTGTGGTATGCTAAGAATCTGTATTTCTGCAAAACATTTCAGTAGTGTTTGCAGTGGAGTCGTTCTCTCTGAAAGCTCGTTTTGCTTTTGGTTTATGTTTCAAAGGCTTCTTGCAAAATTTAACAAGTAGCTGTTGGACTGAGATTTCCGCCCCCTCTGACTTTTATCAAATCCCATGTGTGAAACAGACTGAAGTTTTCCTGTTGCTATAAACTAAGAAAATACTGCTGTGTGCTGACAGGAGTGGCTGTTTTAAAATGCACTTGGTAGCACTTCTGTGTTTCTGTCATGGATCTCATTTTGTAGGAAACAGACTTCTTCCATTTATAAAATGTAGTTACTCGGAGACGAACTTTACCCTGAGCCTGCAATTTACATTTACCCTCTGGCAAAGGAGAGGTGGGATTCATTTCTCTCATAGAAAATGATATAGCCAACTCTGGTGACTTACGGTGGTCTGCAACAAACAGATAGTTCGGCATTTAATCCACATTCTTCTCCACGGGAGAGTTGGTTAAAACCTTCAGAACTCAAGCCTACTAATGTTTTTTTGAGATGTCTATCAGGTTCCCGTACAAAGACAACCAGCATTACCAAGTCTTCTGGGCCCCCAAGGACAAGCAATACCCACAACTGGTAAGTAACTGTAACTTCAGAATTTCTTTAAAAAAATTACCTTCAGAGGAACTGAATGGGATTTCTTTCTTTTTCCTCTCCCCACTCCAAAAGGTCATCCAATGAGAGCCAGTCCAGTTCGCTCAGCAGGTGGCAGACCAGGCTGGGAAGTGTAAGTATTCTACAGAAATTCAGTAGATGACTCCTTGTCACCTGTTAAAAGAGGCTGTATAACGCATAACTTATACAACAGCTGATTTATAATGAAGCAAGTATGCACAGATAGTTGTGGAGAATCCAAGTGGTAATTAATTTTTAAATGGCTTCATTTGAATTGGCTTTTACAAAGGGCATCTGTGCTTCCACTAAGGTTATTTAAAATAAAACTCCGGTACATGACTGAAAACAGGACTCTGAGAAATGAACGCTTTTTGAGGAAACCATAATTGCCTATAAAAATTAAAGATAATTAAAGGATCAGATGGAAAGCCACCTTTTCCATTACTGGCTGAATAGGGCTGAAGAAATTGATTTCCCAATAGGAATCAGCCTCCAACATTCTTTTTTTAACAACTTAGTTGATACTGCATGAGCAAATGGTTGGAAAAGTCAACACTGTTCTTTTATGACAATTTTGAATTTCTTCAATTTAGTCATCTCACATAGCCAAGACGCTTTCTCTCAGTTGGAGAGAGAGGAGTCTGTTTTACCTATTACTGCAGCGTCAAGCTAGTCCTTCCTTTCGCTATATGTTTGTTATAGACAGATTGTAAGAGTGCATTGTGTTTATAAAATCTTAAAGGTAAATCAAAAGAAAAACCAGGATCTGATATTTCCAATTCAGTCAGCAAGAAAACAACAATTCAGGGACAGGACCAGGCCAAATACCTCATGATGAGGCAACAACATAGGAAGCGTATGTGGAAGAAGTTAAAAGAAGTTCCAGAGAAGATTAGTTAATATCTGTGCAGTACTTGGAAGATCAGAAGTGTGATGTATTAAGTGTATCAAGGAGTGGCAGAGGAGCAGTGGGCACTTGGCCCACGGGAGATGGGAGTCTCTTTCAAGTGTGGGCAGCCTCCATCCACAGGTGCAAAGCTGAGTATAAGGAGAGAAGACTGAATGAACTGTTGGGGGTGAGGATGTGGAAGGCAAGTATGAGGATCAGGAAATGAGCGTAGTCTCTAATGAACAGAAAGCAGGGAGAAAAATGCTTAAGTTGGCAGGATGCCATTGGCCTCCCTTATCTAGGGAGGAGTTTTACAGAGAACAACGGAGACTTAAAGAGGAGGAAGTATTTGGCTCAATGAAGTTGCCTTGTTTTTCACGTTTGTATTTCAACAGCATATCGGACTGCAGTTACACTAAAGTGCATCTGACATAAGGAAAAATGACAGTGTTTTTTCCAATAGAATTTTTCGTTGCAGATAGTAAGCATGCATAACTAAAACAAGACAAATGGAATTGAAAAATGTTATCAAATTCCTCAATTTGCAGTAGCATTATGTCAGCAGCTGAAAGAAGCTTTGACATAAGCGTATGGAGAGGAGAAAAAACCCAAACCAAATTTGGGAGGAAAAAAATTGGGGAGAATGACTGTTTTGAATTAACTTCATTTCTTTTTCTGTGTGTTGTGGTTTTTTCCAGGTCCAAGTCTCCTTATAGTGCTTCACCTTACTCTACAAGTTCGTCTACCTGCTCCACATCAAGATCAGGTTCTTCCCGCACTCGCTCCTACTCTCGCTCATTTAGTCCTTCCCATTCTCGTTCCTACTCGCGATTGCTGCCGTATCCAAGAAGAGGCAAAGGGAAGAGGCGTAACTATCGTTCTAGGTCAAGGTCACACGGTTATCAGCGTTCAAGGTCAAGGTCACCCCCATACAGAAGATGCCATTCACGGTCAAGGTCTCCAGTATTTAGAGGCCAGTCTCCCACTAAACAGACTATACCTCAAGGGGAAGGAGGAAGGGAGTATTTTAACAGATACGGAGAAGTTCCACCATATGATCTGAAAGCTTACTATGGCAGATCACTTGACTGTAGAGATCCATTTGAAAAGACAAGGTACCGGGAATGGGAAAGGAACTACAGAGAATGGCATGGAAAGTTTTACAAGGGCTATGCTGTTGGCGCTCAACCTCACCCTCCAGTAAACAGAGAGAACTTTTCTCCAGGTAGGTTTGGTCCACCTGGGACCAGACAAGAGAATTCACCATATGCTCGGGGACGTAGGGAGGATTATCCTGCTTGGCAGAGCCACCAAAATCACAATATAGCTGGAAATTACCCTGAAAAACCTTCTGAAAGAGAGAGCCATGGCATCAAGGATCCTACAAAATCAAAAGAGAAGGAGGTGAAAAATCCACTGGGAGATGGCCAAGGAAATAAAAAGAGAAAAAGCATAAAAAGAGAAGAAAAAGGGATGAGGATGAAGGATTTCCCAATGCTGAGTTGTTAGCAGGTGCGAGAAAACCAAGAGAGCCAGTTTCAGCAGAAGACGTTAAAATGGACTCCCTGTTCATGGCTCAAGCAGAGATGATGCCACCCCTGAGAAAGATGAGCCTATGGAAGGAGATTCTATTGTTTTCAAGCCGATGTCTGAAAAGGAGAAAAAAGAGAAGGATAAGCCAAAAGCAAAAATTGACAAGACAAAGCGGAAAGTAGAAGTGGCTGTTCCTCCTAAGACAGACAATATAATAAAACTAGCTAAAGCTTCCTCGAACGGAAATCTCCTCGAACGGAAGAGAGAAAGCAAGAAGAGAGAAGGGAAGAGAGAAAGCAAGGATTTAAAGAACCTGACTTGCTGCCCTGATATTGCTCATTTACATCAGTTATAGTGTTTGTGATTAAGTTTAGGGTTAGGGTTAGGGTTAGGGCTCAGTGTTACGGTGAGGGTTAGGTTTAGGGTTAGGGTTAACATTAGGGTTAGGGCTTATCATTAGGGTTATGGTTAGGGGCAGGGGTTAGGTATAAGGTTAGGGTTAGGGTTAGGTTTAGGGTTAGGCTTAGGGTTATCGTTAGGGTTAGGGATAGGGTTGGGGTTAGGATTATGGTTTGGGTTTAGGGTTAGGGATCGGGTTAGGGTTTCATTTTAGGGTTAGGTTTAGGGTTAGGGTTAGGGCTTAGGGTTACGGTTAGGGTTAGGGTTAGTTTTAGGGTTAGGGTTAGGGTTTGGTTTAGGGTTTAGGGTTAGGGTTTAGGGTTAGGGTTAGGGTTAGAGTTAGGGCTGGGGTTCGGGCTGGGGTTCAGGGTTAGGGTTAGAGTTCGGGATATGGGTTAGGGTTAGGGTTAGAATTAGGGTTAGGGCTTATCATTAGGGTTATGGTTAGGGATTGGGGTTAGGGTTAGCGTTAGGGTTAGGTTTAGGGTTAGGCTTAGGGTTATCGTTAGGGTTAGGGATAGGGTTGGGTTTAGGATTATGGTTTGGGTTTAGTGTTAGGGATTGGGTTAGGGTTTCATTTTAGGGTTAGGGTTAGGGTTAGGGCTTAGGGTTATGGTTAGGTTTAGGGTTAGGGTTAGGTTTAGGGTTAGGGTTTAGGGTTAGGGTTTCGTTTTAAGGTTAGGGTTAGGGTAAAGGTTAGTGTTAGGTTTAAGGTTAGAGTTAGGGCTGGGGGTCAGGGTTAGGGTTAGAGTTTGGGATATGGGTTAGGGTTTGGGGTTAGGGTTAGCATTAGGGTTAGGGCTTATCATTAGGGTTAGGGTTAGGGTTAGAGTTAAGGTTAGAGTTAGGGCTGGGGTTCAGGGTTAGGGTTAGAGTTTGGGATACGGGTTAGGGTTTGGGATTAGGGTTACCATTAGGGTTAGGGCTTATCAGAGTTATGGTTAGGGGTTTGGTCAGGGTTAGGGTTAGGGTTAGGGTTAGGGTTAGGGTTAGGGATTAGTGTTATGGTTAGGGGTTATGGTTGGGTTTATGCCTATGGGTTAGGATTTCATTTTCGGTTAGGGTTAGCATTAAGTATTAGGATTAGGTTTAGGGTTAGGGTTGCAGTTTAGTTTTAGGGTTAGGTTTCGCGTTAGAGTTAGGGTGAGGTCTTAGGGTGAAGTATTAGGTTTGTGATAGCGTTAGGGTTAGGGCTTAGTGTTATGGTTAGGGGTTACATTGGGTTTACGCTTATGGGTTAGGATCTCAGTTTGGGTTAGGGGTAGCATTAATTTTTAGGGTTAGGGTTTAGGTTTAGAGTTGCGGTTTAATTTTAGGATTAGGTTTCGCATTAGGTTTAGGGTGAGGTGTTATGGTTACGGTATTAGGTTTGGGGTAGCGTTAGGGTTAGGGTTAGAGCTAGGGTTAGGGTCATTAGGGTTCAGGTTGGGGTTCAGGGTTAGGGTTAGGGTTCGGGATTACGGTTAGGGGTCGGGGTTAGGATTAGCATTAGGGTTAGGGCTTAAAATTAGGATTAGGGGTTAAGGTTAGGGTTATGGTTGGGGTTAAGGTTAGGGTTATGGTTGGGGTTAGGGTTAGGCCTAGGGTTATCGTTGGGGTTAGGATTATGGTTCCGGTTTAGTGTTAGGGATAGGATTATGGTTTCGTTTTAGGGTTAGGGTTAGCGTTAGGGTTAGGGCGTAGGGTTACAGTTAGGGATAGGCTTAGCGTTAGGGTTAGGGTTTGGGGTAGGGGATAGGGTTAGGGTTTAGTTTTACGGTTAGGGGTAGGGGTAGGTGTAGGGGTAGGGTTATGGCGATGTCTTAAGATTACGGTTTGAGGTTGAGTTAGCATTAGGGTTACGGTTAGAATTAGGGGTTCGGTGTTATGTAAGGGTTAGTTTTATGGTTCCATTTAGGTTATGCCAAAGTGTTAGTGTTACGGTTTGATGTTAGGGTTAGGGTTACGGTTTGGGGTTAGGGTTAGCGTTAGGATTTTGTTTTAGGGTGAGGTTTCACCTTAGGGTTAGGGTTAGGGCTAGGGTTAGCTTTATGATTCAGGTTAGGCTTAAGGTTAGGTTACGGTTAGGGTTAAGTGTTCGGTTTAGGGTTAAGTGTTAGGCTTAGGGTTAGGTTTAAGTGTTAGGGTTAGGGGTAGATTAGGGTTAAGGTTAGAGTTAGGGTTAGGATTAGAGTTAAGGGTTAGAGTTAGGATTCAGTGTTAGGGTTGGGTGAGGTCTTTATGTTAGGATTATGGTTTACAGGTAGCGTTAGGGTTAGGTTTAGGGTTAGTGTTAGCGTTAAGGTTAGGGTTAGGGTTTAGGATTGGGTTCAGGGTTAGAGATAGGGTTCGGTACTGGGGTAAGCGTTAGTATAAGGGTGAGGTCTTAGTGTTACAGTTAGGGTTTACGGGTAGCATTAGGGTTAGGGTTAGAGTTAGGGTTAGGGTCATTACGTTAAGGTTAGGGTTGGGGTTCAGGGTTAGGGTTAGGGTTTGGGATTAGGGTTAGGGTTCGGGGTTAGGGTTAACATTAGGGTTAGAGCTTTATGATTCAGGTTAGGCTTAAGGTTAGGTTAGGGTTAGGGTTAAGTGTTCGATTTGGGGTTAAGTGTTAGGGTTGGGGTTAAGGTTAGAGTTAGGCTTAGGACTGGAGTTAAGGGTTAGAGTTAGGGTCCAGTGTTAGGTTTAGGGTGAGGTCTTAATGTTACGCTTAGGGTTTCCGGGTAGCATTAGGGTTAGTTTTAGGGTTAGTGTTAGGGTTAAGTTTAGGGTTAGGGTTTAGGGTTAGGATTGGGGTTCAGGGTTAGAGTTAGGGTTCGGTATTGGGATTAGAGTTAGTATTAGGGTGAGGTCGTAGTGTTATGCGTAGGGTTTACGGGTAGCATTAGGGTTAGGTTTAGGGGTTAGGGTTAGGTTGGGGTTCAGGGTTAGGGTTAGGGTTCGGGATTAGGGCTAGAGTTCGGGGTTAGGGTTAGCATTAGGGTTAGGGGTTAACGTTAGGGTTATGGTTAGGGGTTAGGTTTAGGGTTAAGGTTAGGGTTATGTTTAGGGTAGGGTTAGGCTTAGCGTTAGCATTAGTTTTACGGTTGGGTTTAGGATGGTTCGGGTTTAGGGTTAGGGATAGGGTTAGGGTTAGAGTTAGGGTTAGGTTTACGGTTAGGGTTAGCATTTGGGTTAGGGTTCGGGTTAGGGTTGGGGTTCAGGTTTAGGGTTAGGTTTCGGTGTTAGGCTTAGGGTAAGGGTGAGGTCTTAGTATTATGCATAGGGTTTACGGGTAGCGTTAAGGGTTCGAGTTAGGGTGAGGGTTTGGTGTTAGTGTTAGGATTGGGGTTCTTATTCTTGATCCTCTCTCTAGTTGTCTTTCTCTCTCTCGTTGTTTTAATTACAAATTATTATTATTATTATTATTATTGTTATTATTATTATTATTATTGGTATTATTATTGGTGTTATTATTGGTGTTATTATTGGTAATATTATGGTATTATTGGTATTACTATTATTACTCTTACTAGTATTACTATTATTGCTATTATTATTTTATTTCAAGTATTAAACTCTTCTTATCTCTACCCGTGAGTTTTCTTGCTTTTGCTCTTCTGATTCTCTCCCCCATCCCATTGCTGGGGGGAGGGCGAGTGAGCGGCTGTGTGGTGCTTAGTTGCCGACTGGGGTTAAACCATGACAGGGGTCCACCACAAAGATGGCTGCCATTCTGTCACATCCTCTGAGCTAAAACTGGCTCATCCTGGGACATGGTGCCCCCCACGCACGCAACCTGCAGTCCAGAAGTACCCCTGAAAAGACCTCGACAGCCTGCATTAACACACCGGCATGCACTTCAGATGTAAACACTGCCAAGTCATCTCTTATTTGCAACAGATACAGAGGACCAAATTCTGCAAATCTAGCCTTACTTCTACTGAAACTTTCCTTACAGACAGCTCATCTTCTCTTTTTGTAAACTCTAGTGAAGACCTGTTCTAGCGCAAAGGCTTGAACCCCGCCTACGGTGAAGAAGCCCCAGTTTTCTTTCCTCACTGCTGTCTTGCTTCCCAAAAATCAATCAATACCAAAAGCTCTGTGTGAACATTGCATAAAAAAGCCAATTGCAAATGCTTTTACTTGCTACTAGTTTTGTCAGGGAAGGAACTAGCTTCTCCTGCTAGTTTTGCTACAGTTTCATGACCTTTAAAGACGCCACTTCTTACCTTTGCTACGCCAATACAGCCTCACAGCTCAGCAAAATCATACTGCAGGTAGGAAACCTTCACCATACAAAGACAGGCACGCTACAGGAATACGTCACTCTCAAAGAACAGACTCTTGCAACCACTCCTCCCTTTGCTTAGCAAAGTTTAGGGCGTGTTAGAAAACAACAACAACAACAAAGCAGGGTTCTCTCTCACATTTTACGGAGCCCATGATATCAGCTGTTCAACATTAAGTCCAACTCCAGCCTGAACCCCAGAATAAGAAATGCCATCTTAAAATTTCTGGAAAAAGGGAGGGCTTTGAAGCGGCAAGACCAGAGAACGTTCACAAAAGCACCGTCATGGAAGTACACATCCCTTATCACAGACCAACTGCACGGTGACCTAAGTGAGTGACGTTGTCTGCTCATTTGCAGCTCAGGGTCTCTTTTTTCATTAGCGCCGAGCATGTAGGTTGGAATTGGAGCTGAGAAGAAAACCATATGCAGTCAGTCTGGTCTCGTTCAAGTTCACATTTACTAGGAATCACAGCAGGTCCCATCTGTCTCTCCAGACCCCACCACCACTTCTGTGCAGCGTCCCGAGGAGCAATAAGCGCAGAACAAGAAACCTTCCTTCAAAATAAGGCCCACAGCCTGCTCTTTCAACAGGACGCACAGAGCACCAGCTGAGAACAACCTCTGCTTTAACTATGCCTAGCTCCGCTGCCTACGTAAGGAGACCAGCTCCTAAATGATCCCTAGCCCTAAAACCACAGATCTTCCCTAGGGCAATGCTAAGGAAATACCAGAGCCCAGGGAAACCTGGTCACTCAGCTTCAGTTGACGGGGAGAAGGACAGTGGACTAGAAAGAGAAAAATATGATGAGAGAAAAGATAGAGGAGCTGAGAGAGAAAGAAAGGTATGGGGAAAAGGCTAGAGAGCTGGAGAAATCAAGAGAAATAGGGATGAGGAGCCCTGCAGAGAGATGGAGGAAGAAAAAGTAGGGTCAAGGAGCAGGACAGAGAGGCAGAGATGGGCGTGGGGAAGGAGAGGAAGAAGGAAGGGGGGGCTAGGGAAAGACAGGGACAGGGAGCAGGACGTCCAGATGGAGAAAGAGAAGGAAGGACAGGGAGCAGGACAAAGGGACTGAGAAATAAAGAGAGGGTCAGATCCTGATGGAGACCAAGAAGGGGGGGAAAAGCCAGCAACGGGCTGGAGGACAGAGACAGGGGAAGAGGAAAAGAGGACCGAGAAGCAGAAAAGAGGAAGAGAGAACAAATAAAAGGGAGAGCCAGCTGGACGGGGCAGGGGAGTACAACAAGAAACGATGGGACAGGCAGCGGGACAGAGAAATAAAGAAGAAACGATGGGGACAGGAAGCAGGGCAGAGGGACAGCGAGAGGAAAAAAGGGGCAGGGAGCAGGACAGAGGTAGAAGAAGAAGCTGCAGGAACAGAGGGGGAGAGAGAAGAAAAAGAAAGGTAGGAAGAAGGATGGGAGGCAGAGAGGGAAAGACAAGGAAAGGGAGTAGGACACAGATTGTCAGGGAAAGGCAAGGACAGGGAGCAGGACAGGGCGATACAGAGAGAGAAGAAAGGCACAGGGAGGCAGGACAAAGGGAAAGACAGGCAAAACTAAGGGACGGGGAGCAGGACACAGAAGGAGGTAAAAGAGCCTGGGCTGGGCAGCAGGACAGAGAGATGGAAGGAAAAAACAGCACTGGGCTGCAGGACAGAGATGGAGTGAGAAATAGCCGCGGCAGGGAGCAGGACAAAGTGAGGGCGGGGGGAACCTGAAAAGGGAGTAGGACAGAAAAATAGGGTGGGGGAGAGACAGGGAGCGGGACAGAGAAGCAGAGAGAGACTTAGAGGGCCAGGGAGCAGGGCAGAGAGATGGAGCAAGAAGGGGAACAGAGATGGGCGGCAGAACAAAGGGAAGGAGAGACAAGAACGGGGAACAGGGAGCAAGACAAAGGGACAGGAGAGGAAAAAAACAGTGACGGGTGCAGGACCGAGATGGAGGAATTTAAAAGAAGAGGCCAGAATGACAGCGAGAGAAAAAAGGAAGAGGGGGCAGGACACCACTGGAGGACAAAACCAGCTGTGATGGGCAGTGGGACAGAGAGACGAAGAAAGGAGAACTAGAGAGCGAGAGAGAGAGGAAAGAAGGCACAGCCAGCTGGACAGGGGGGTTTAGTGAGAAAGGGTGGGGCAGGGAATGGGACAGAGAGAAAGAGAGAAAAGAGAAAAAGGAGCGAAGGACAGCAAGAGAAAAAAGAGGACAGGGATCTGGACAAAGATGGGGAAAGAAGCAGCAGGAAAAGAGGAAGAGAGGCAGAAAGAGGGAGCCGGAGGCAGGAAGAGAGAGAGAACTAAGGGCTAGGGGCAGGATAGAGATCGCAAGAAAACCTGCGGTGGGCAGAAGAAAGGAGAGGGAGGAAAAAGGAATAGGGGCAGGGAGAAGGACAGAGTGACAGACAAGAATAACAACGAAGAGAAAGAGAGAAACAGGGACAGTGAGCAGCACAGAGGGATGAGGAAAGAAACAGAGGTCTCAGGAGCCCTGCAGAGAGATGGAGGAAGCGGGGAGGGGATGGGTCAGGGAGCAGCAGAGAGAGACAGAAGAGAGATGAACAGGAAGACGGACAGGGACAGTGGGATACAGCATGGAAAACCGCAGTGACAGTGAGCAGGGCGGGGGGGGAGGCAGAGAGAGAGAGAAGCAGAAGGAGGGAGAAGGGAAGACAAGGACAGGGAGCGGGACATACAGGCAGAGAGAGACAAAGCAGGACAGGGAACAGGCCAGAGAGACTGTGAAAAACAGAGCGGGATGCAGACCAGGACAAAGAGACAGAGAAGAAACAACAGCAATGTGCTGCAGGGCAGAGACAGAGGAAGGCAAAAAGAGGGACAGGGAGCAGGAGGGAGGGGCAGCAAGAAAAAGACAGGGGCAGGTAGAGCGACAGGGAAAGAGGGACTTGGAGAAGAGAGGACGGGGAGCAGAACACAGCAACAGAAGAAGAGAGGTATGGGGAAGTGAAAAAAATGACACAGAGGGAAATGGGAGGGGGGGGCTGGGAGGGACTGCGATGCAGAAGAGGGGTGACACGGCCCCGAGGGGCTGGGACTCACCGCAGCTCCCGCTCTCTGCACTGCCAGGCAAATGTTACAGTTCAAGCACTTCTTTCTCTGTCCGTCTGTCCTTTTCTCCCTTCCTCTTCGGTAGCTCCACCTGCGTGCCTGTCCTCACCTCAGCTGGGCCGCAGCTGGAGCAGAGCCCGCACCTCCCAAGACCAACATGGCTGCCCAGCAGCCCCGTGCCCCAGGCCTACAGCTCCCGGCATGCCCTGGGAACCATCATGGCCACGCGGCAGCCCGTGCCCCGGGCCTACAGCTCCCAGCATGCCATGGGGCGCGGCTTCCTGCTGCCTGGCCTGAGAGGCGGCTCAGGGCCACGCCAGGGCTGGGGCGCTGCTTCCTGGATCCCGTGGCAGCGATGGGCACAGGGACAGACTGCCAGATCCCGGGGCCAGGTACGTGTGCGGGCTGTCAGGGTCACCCCTGCCTGGTTTTTCCCAGCGAAGCCCCAGGAGGTGCCGAGGCTGCAGCCCTGGGGCCAAGGCTCCAGGAGCCGGGCATTTCTGCGGGCGCTGCTCCCTGCCAGGCCCCACCGCCAGCTGCCAGCTGCCTGGGGCTTCTCCCTGTTGTCTCCAGCTCTGCTTTCCGCCAGCGCCGGGGGCTCCGCAGGACATCTTGCCCACTCCCCGCCACCGTGCTGACCCACGTCTGCAGCTCGTCTGTGGTGTCCACGTCAGACAGCTCATTTGGGGGTGGCAGGTCTCTCCTGAAGCACCCTGGGAACGGGGACAGAGCAAACCCCATCCCTCCCTTCCGATCTTTGTCCCCAGGGAGACCCAGTGGAGACGGACCGTGTGCTGGAGAGCGTCCTGCAGGGAGGTGACAGCCGTTGGCAGAGAGGTGCTGAGAGCCACCTGACAGCAAAGGCGTCCAGTGGCCGCAGAGCAGCCCAGGTGAGCTGTGAGTTCCCCCGTGAGAGACCCTGCTCCCAGGGAGCACCTCCCCATAGAGCAAAGGCCGTATCCAGCCAGCTGGTGCTGGGTACGGCTACCCCAAGGGGTCTTTGCAGGGGGGACGGGGTCACCTGCCTGGTGGCTCTGACACAGACATGATGAGCTGAAGCCCTGTGGCCATGGCTGGCCGGTTCAAAGTCTCCGAGTGCCTCTGCCTTTCTCCCCAGGAGTGTCCAGCCTGGGCACTTTTTCAGGGCGTGACGGATGATGTGAAGATGGATGCTGGTGCTGTCCTGGTGGATCTTCCACTTGGGCACGGTGGGTACCCCCACTTCAGAGTTGTGGTGTCTGAGATCTGGGGCCACCTGAAGAGAGAGACCTCCAGGGAGTTTGTGTTCAATGTTTTGATATCTTGGGGCTACAATGTGCTAGGGATATGGGGCGCTAGGGTTCCAGCGTGCTAGGGTTATGGGGTTTGAGGGTTATGGGAGTTTACGCGACTTAGGATTAAAGCATGTTATTGTTATGGTCAGGATCTGGGTTTGCAAGCGCTGGGTTCCTGGGGTTAGGTTGGTTTTGCCTTATGTTGTGTTCTGGGTGGTCTTTTTTTTGGAAAGTCCTTTTGTAGCTTGCTTGCATTTTTAGGGTTTGGATAGGGGTCTTTGGTTTTTGTGTGATGTGTCTTCTGCTTGTTTTTTTGCTGTCCTTGTGGTTTGTGTTGCATTTTCTGTCTTGTAACCACCGTTTGTGGTCTAATCTGTGTGATCGGGCCGGGCAGTGTCACTTCTGTTGTGGTCCAGCTCATTTCCACTGAGTCACTAGGGAGGTGGTTAGGTATGGAGGGCTTGCAGTTTGCGGAGAATGACTGCCAGACGACCGACAGCCACTTCTGGGGTGTGGGAGGAGTTCGGGTCCATAGGTAATGACTGCCGGAGGACTAAGTGTACTTCTGAATTTGTGTGGACTCCCAGAGTAATGGTGGGATGCCACCAGCGGCACAGAAGGACAAGGGCTTCCCCAAGGGTACATGGCTTGTTGGTTATTGCTTTTGAGTAAGCAACTGAGTAATTTTGAGTAAGTCTTGTGAGGGGTAGTGGACTCAAGGGGAGACCTTGTGTTCCTCATCAGTGCCTCAGGGGTTTCCTGTCATTTTTTGTTTGTTTGCTTTTTGTTTGCTGTGCTGAATTTAAAAGGCTTATTGTAGCTCTTTGGATTTCTGTCCTTAAAGGAAGTCTCTAGGATTTCTACCCAGGAGCGAGATGTCCAGAAGGGACTGTCCTTGTACACTGATGTCAGCCTTCCGCCTAGAGCACTGTCTGGTGGTGGTGTATTTTAATGGTAAGGTAACTCAAATGCATCTTAAATATACAAGCTTTGCCGTTGTTCCTGCTATGCCTGGGGGACGATTCTCAGCAGCTCATAAACAGTGTGTTCTGCTGTGCTTTACCCGTTAGAAATAATCTGTCACCAGAAATGTCTTCCTTAGTGCCTGCACAGAGCAAGAACCTCCAGTAGCAAGGGCATGCTGACCCTTGGGCAGCTTCAAAGCGACGGATAAATGTAAATAGGTTAAAAATCCAGTCCTATGGTAGCAGTGTGTGCGTCAAAGTTCACCTGACTCTCCACGCTGACTCAGCCTGTCACAATGTTTTGCGGGTAAGGGTGGATGAAGTCAGTATAAGCAGGTGGTGTAACTGGCCAGGCAGTTCATCTAAAGAAACGAAACGTTACCTTTGCTTGGAGTGCCATGCCTTTAGATATGGGGGTGTATTGCCTTTCCTTCCCTGGTGTGAGCACAGAGAACTGAGAGGTGTTTCCATCGGGCGGAGGGAAAGCCATCCAACAGTCATCACAAGCCTCAGGGCATGTGGTCCTTGATGGAGGCGTAAGTGCTTGGGACAGTTTTACTTCTAAGCCCTAAGCCCTAAGCCTAACCCTAAAACGAAACCCTAAGCCTATCCCTAACCCTAAACCCGAACCATAATCCTAACCCCGACCCTAACCCTAACCCTAACGATACCCTAAGCCTAACCCTAACCCTAGCCCCTAACCCTAACATTAAGATAAGGCAAGGAAGCAGGACACGGCGATAGAAAAAAGAGAAGGAGAGGGAGCAGGAGAAAGAGATGGAGAGAAAGGAAAAAATAGCAGCAGGCTATAGGACAGACAGGGAGGAATTAGAAACTACAGACAGGGAGAGAGACAGAGAAAGAGAAAGCAAAAAATAGTGATGGGCTAAAGGCAGAGAGGGAGGAGTTAAAAAATGGGGGCAGGAGACTGGCCTGTGGCCATAAACATAAATGGTCATTGGCTTCTTTGACTGAACTTTCCATGAATGCCACAAGATACACTCAAGCACCCTGAGATGTCCCCTCCCTTTGCCGGCCCTGCACCGCGGGCAGCCGAGCGCCACACGGCCAAGCCCGCTGCATCTGCCCCAGGCTGTCTTGCCCTCGCTGGCTGCTGACAGGAGGGGACACCAGGTGGTGACCGCCTGGGGGGTGACAGGAGGGACACCAGGTGGTGACAGCCTGGGGGGTAACAGGACACCAGGCGGTGATGGGCCCGGGCGGTGACAGGAGGGACACCGGGCAGTGACAGGCCTGGGGGGTGACAGGAGGGACATCAGGTGGTGACAGCCTGGGGGGTGACAGGACACCAGGCGGTGATGGGCCCGGGGGGTGGCAGGACACCGGGTGGTGACAGGCCAGGGGACAGCAGGGAGACCAGCGGCCCGGGGTGGTGACAGGCCCGGGGCTGACGGGCCCCCCCTCCCCTCGGGGGCGCTTGGTGTTAGGATGAAGAGCGCGGGGCCGCCACGCCCACGTGACGCGGGCCTTTTGTCATAATGCGCTGGGTCACGTGAGGCGCGGGGGGTGGGTGCAGTGTGCCGTTGCGTGTGCACAGTGACACGCTTGCAGCGGCCTGTGCGGTTGTCGGCCAGGAAGGCCATGGCGGAGCACCGCAGCCTCTGAGCGCCACTGGCCCGCTCGAGCTCAGCCCGCGCTGCTTGCCCTGGCCTCCTCGGTGGAGGAGGAACCGCCGCGGGCCCTCACCTGGCACAGCGGCCGCGACGCTGTCTGCCGCGGTAGACGCCATCACGGAGCAGGCACCTCCTGGCCCCAACCACGTCGTGCGTCCACTACAAGTTCGCCTCCAAGCTGAACCATGACATGGTCACCTTCAACGGCCTCCACATCTCCCGGTGTGACCTCAAGCACCAGATCATGGGCTGCGAGGAGCTGAAGGTGGCCAGCTGCGACCTGCAGATCACCAACGCCCAGACCAAAGAAGGTGCGCGGGGGCGGCGGGCGCGGGGCCTCGGGCACCGCCCGGCTGGCGGCGTCGCAGACCACCCTGCGTCGGCCGTGGCCTGTGGGAGCCGCGCTCTGCTCTTTGTGGGTCATCCCCACGTAGCGTGAGTCAGGCTGGGGCCCATGCCGCCAGCATGCGGCAGGACCGGGAGGGCAAGCGGCGCTGGGCATTAAGTGGGGTGGGAAGCCATAATGCGATTCGGCCACCATCGGTAGCTGTGACTTGTGTTGGGGGCCTCACAGAGCTGTTCTTCTGTAGTTGCTGTTGTGACAACTACCTTCAGATCTGTGTTGTAGACATGGAGCTAGGCGTAGAAGAGTACGTGGTTGATGTGTGACATACGGCGCTTACAAAAGCTTTGGTTTCCTGGAATTCTTCTAGGTAAAATGAGAAGGAAATGTGGGAGCATATCTTGTAATAACCAACTTGCCAGATTTCTTTGAAATGTGGTGGAGAAAGCTGAAAGTGATAGAAATAAAAGAGATGGCTAATTTGAAGAAAAGAAACCACCTGGATTTGGTGAATTTCGTGACTTAATTTTGACTTCAACTTGTTTTACTCCACTGCATTGGAAAATGGGTTTTGCGGCTGTTGCAGAAACTGCCCACTAGCAACATTTTGGATCAGGAGCGTATCTGTGAGTTAAAATCTGTGCAGACCCTTGAAAGCCGTCTTGCGCATGAGTGTTCTCCGTATCTAAATTATACTTTGGAATTTCTTGTTAATATAACTTCTTTTCCACACCAAAGACATGGTCATTCAGATGCTATTGAGCATCATTTCATCATTCGTTTCTAACGGTGGTTTTTTTTCCTGTACTACATGTTAACCGTATCAGGGCAGTACTGAAGTTTTATGGCAGAACGTTTATGGTGGATATACGTAAGAAATGTTCTTAGAGACATCATAAATTCTTTTAAATCTAACAAATGGTGCTTGATTCTTAGAGATGATAATGGTTTCGTATTACTTAGTAGGATATTTCAGTTTGGTAATCTGCCATCTCGATAAGTTTGAATGTGATTAAAGACTTTGGGATGTGACTTTTCAGAAAAAGACTTGTAAAGTGTTTTCATTCCTTAAACATAACATTACATTTTTTTTTTTTCCCCCCTGTGGTTCTGTGACACTCTTACAACAGGCTTTTCTTTAAAATGTGTACTAGCGTTTTTTTTCTTCTTCCTGTTTCATGTGTTAAAACTTAAAGAGAGTAGTATGTACACTGCAGTAACTGTAACTTCAGCCCTAGCCTTTAAAGTGGTTGGACCTAAAGCTTGCTGTTTATCTGCAGATACTTAAACTATTTTCAGGAGAGTGTCTGTGAAGAGCCTTAACAGCACAACGTTAGGGGTCTTAGGGATGCCACCTGACAGGGCTTGACGAGGTATACAGTATCTTTGGTTTTCAGACCATTGTTCTGATTCGCTCTGCAAAGGTAAGGGCTTTGAATATTTAAAACTGTAGGCAGATTACAGGGGATGCCTGCTGATAGTGCTTTAAAATATTCAGTCCTATCCAGCTTGTGTAAGTACAATAGAAAAAGCATTCTCATGGAGAGATCTTTGCATTTTAAGCTTACTCAGTCCAAGTGTCTCAGGTAGTTGTTTTTTTTTGTTTGGGCCTTATGTAAAAGGTCAGAAGGCTTTCCTCCTCTTCAGAAGACTAACAGGGTGTAAGCCAAGGCAAAGCATGGAGAGCTTCAGGCACACGCTGTTCCTGAAAGGCTTTTCAAGGCTGTCTTCCTAAGTAATTTCGTTTGGGCCTCTCTGCTCTGCAAAAAGGGAATCGATCGAACGAATTCACATCCCTTTGGTTAATTCAAACTAGATGATTAGCTTAAGAGGGGAGATACCACTTGAGTTTGAGCCAATTCTGCCCTACTTGTGAAAGCAAGCTCAAAAAAACCCCAAAATGTCTGTGATCCAAATTCTAGCACTGCCAGTTCTGTTTCCATTTAAACGTAAAGCCCTGAGCAGCTGAGAAGTGTGGTTGTTGATGGATTAAGCTCCAAGAAACAGGCAGAGGCGGCAGGCTCTCTTCTGTGTTCTGTCAGGCTTGAGCACTGGCAGCACAGGTGACTGGTTTTCAGTTAACAGCTATGAAAGCAATGGCGCAGAGTTCTCGTGCTTTAGCTAAGTGCCTGTTTGGTTGCAGGGCAAGCTAGTCAGACTTTAGAATCTGGTTTAGGCAGGTGAGACTTTGCTGTGGTTTGTTTTTCTCCAAAGATCTATGGGTTTTGTAGCCTAACGGAAGCAAAAGCAACTTTAAGCTAGGTCAGGAAAGAACCTTGTGCATTAGCAGACTCTCCTTTAGTGACCTTTGAGTCCATTTTGCTGTTGGCATTCAAACTGTTTTAAAAAAAGGAAAAAGATTTTGCTGCTTGTGTTTGATTCTCAAACCCCAAGATTTCTTGAAATATACTGTTAGTGTGTTGAGACGATGAAAGCGTGATGTTACATATAAAATTTTGCTTTTGTATCTGTAAAGGGATTCTGCGAAGTGCTACGTAATTACATATGAGCATGCATTCTTACGAATTGACTGATGTTTTTCTCTGTATTTATGTTGTTTTCAGAATACACAGATGAGAATGCCCTGATTCCTAAGAACTCATCGGTAATTGTTAGAAGAATCCCTGTTGGAGGAGTTAAAGCTACCGGCAAAACCGATGTTATGTAAGTATCCATAAAGCATTGTATTCTTTGTTAGGGGTTTCAGTGTGTTAACTTTTTTTATGGATATTAGTTTACAGAGGCGTTCTTTCTTGTTAAAGCTGCTGTTAATTTTTGTTGGCATGGGGTAGATTTTAATGTGTCTGTCCGAAAGTGGACTTACATTTTTAGGCCTGCTGGGACATGGGGTTCGAACTCCAACCATGGTAACTTTTAAGATTATTCTATTGGGTTTGTTCTTGGGGTTGATTGTTCTGAGACCCAAGTTGTAGATCCTGTTTCCTCGACGTGCAGAGATTCCTTATTATATGTGTTTGCTTTTATGGCTTTTATAGTAAAGACAGATACGCATTGTAGCGTAAACGCATACTTTGTTCCCGTCTCAGAAGAGCCTGATTCTCAGTGTTTGACTATTTCTGGCATTTGGGGGGGATATGGCAGGTATTCTTACGCCCCAAATCTGGGTTTTTTGCATACTAGCTATAGAGGAAAGACCAAGGTTTACCAGTTGGCGAACGATGCAAACAAGAAGTTCCATTCGTAAGCGATTCCTATGCGTTTCCTCAAGACAATGTCCGTTTCAGGCAAGAGAAAAAGAACAATATCCTAAAGTGTATTGCCTTTTGTGCAAGTACGATGAAGGAATAGTTAATCCTTTCCAAACTTGAAACTCAGTAAGCAGTTTAGCACATTACCAAATGTTACTAGTTATCTTGCTACGTCTGTTTTTACCCTAAGCTGGTATCTGTGCTCCGGGTTTTGGTTCTGTATTCCTAAGATTTACGGAGGACAGAGAATCAGGTGTATTGATTAAAATTACAGCTATTCCAATGCAGTGCTGACTAGAGGATTACTGCTGTCATTTATGTATTCATACAGTCCAGTTCTATATCAGCTACATTAGCATTGTTTGAACGGTCATGTTTTCCAGCCGCCTTAAAGATAGGTCTCTCCACCACAATTAGTAGATATTATTAGCTTGTGGTTTTGCCATGTCTTTCTAATGTTGGTTCTCAATAAATCAAGTAGACGGATGAGTTACACTGTGTCTCGAACAAAGAGTACAGCAGCCTCCCGGTACCCACGAGGCATCTGCAAGCAAAAAACCCTGAATTTATGTGGCTCTGCATCTCAACTTTGGGCGTATTCCTGCAGTAGTTGTTGCAGTGTTTTCAGGCACCCTCTAGTAATTCTGGACACCGCAGCACTGTGCTTATAAACATGGCCTTGTTTTGGGGGTTAATTTAAACACGTCTGCTTAGTGCTGTCTTGTCAGTGCATCCTCTGTTTCGGGCACCCTCTCCTGGTATTGTAATGCTGCCCTAAAATGAGAGGATAGATGCGGCTAGCATCAACGGTCAGATACATACCTGTATGTATAAGGGGATAAGGAAGGAACGGCACCGCTGTTCTAGCGCTGAAAATTAACCAGGCAGATTAGCTTTCTAGTCTTTCAGCTGTGAACATTGCAGAAACAACTGGTAGAGTGGTGGATGTTTGGGAATGATGAATGTATGCTGTAATGGTGGAGAGGCCTTCAAAAATGCGTTACTCTCCTTTTAGTACGCTCTTGAAGGTAAATGTATGAAGAATCCATGCTGTGGTAATCTAAAGGATGTCCTTGTCCTTCCTCAACTTCAGGAGGTACGTGGCTGTCATTGCGAGCCTGGTGGTGTTCTAGCAGTGGCAGGGAGCATGCGCCTTTCTATTTGTACACCAGTTGCACAGCAGCCTTTGAATTGCCTCTGCTCATAGGACACTTTGGATGATGTGTGAATTGTTTGTTAACGTTATCAATGGTTGCATGGCTGATTCATGACGAGTAGCGTGCAGATACAGATCAATGAGTATGTGGAATCTCAGCAAGTTTTCAAATTTAATAAATATTTCCTAAAATATCATAGCATTTTCAAGATTATCTTGAAGCTGGATAACTGTTGTCATGTGAACAAGCCTTTAATTTAATTTTTAATAATTTAAAGTATTTCTTTTGACTTTAAAATGTGTGTATATTTTGATACTATCCTGGTAAAGAGTAGTTGCCAGTTTGGGAAGATAGAAGAGGGAGGACCTTATCAGCCGCAACGTAATGTTGCAGTATTACTCATCTTCAAGACACAAAGAAGAAGCACTTCAGAAGCTGTTTACCGTTTCTCATACTTTTCGTTCATTTTGCATTGGAAACTAACACAATTTTCACAGAAGAATTTAATTGGCTGTAAGTGATGGACATTTCAGGGGGGTTTGCAAGAGCCAATCTAGAAGCGTTTCTGGAACACGGACAACTGCATGGCTATTTTTGAATTTCTAGGCGCTACAGTTATAGATCCATGCTTTGAATGCTGCACAATTTCATACACTGTAGTATATATACAGTGGACAACACAATCTAATTTGTTTGATCGCAGACTGTGTAAATTGTGTAAATGCACCTAATTGTTTACAGGAAAATACTGATGCGTATGTGTGGCATATTAGCAAACGTGACCTTCTGAAACTGTTGTAATGCCATGTTTTGCTATGGAACTGCTTGCATTTTTTGCTCAACAACATGTAACTTTGTCTGGGAAAGCACTAGGGATTGCACTTTGTGAAAAGGCGTAGTGCTAGCCAATTAAATGACTAGTCTTTAAAGTTACAAAGATTAGAGAAGGCAGGGCCTAATGCAGAGGAGCTAGTCCTTTCTTCTGAAAATACAGGCTGGAGTTCCTTTCCCAGAAAGAAAAATCTCTTCCCACTGGTAACTTCTTCCCTCTCTCACTGCAGAAATTAAATTGTGGACATTTGGTAAGGAAAAAAAAAATAGTTTGGAAGGTAGCCACCAGGAGAAATTGGTCTCTGTTAGCGCTGTCCCTAAACATGTCCTTGGTTCTGTAAACTCAGGTGAAGTTTTACTCTAAAATGTGAAAAACTGTCCAAGTGGTGTACACATTTAAGCTTTTGAGAAAATGTAAGTATTTCAGAAAAATAGAGGAACATAAGATAAAGCAGCTCCAAACGGTTCCTTACTCTAACCTCCTCAGTGCAGACTGGCTTAGCATGGAGGCAATGTGTTGTAAAAAGTTTTCTGTTTTATTATGCATTAAATGCCATCTTGAATTTTGGTCTATTCCTAGTAATGTCTTGTGGGTTTTGGATGTGTTTTGTAAACCGCTTGGGTTCAAACAAATTAGTCAAGTATCTGTAAAGTCTTCTGTAAATGTTAATGGAAATGATTTCATAGATGTCGATCTGGATTATGTTACAGTTGAGAAAAAGCTGTGTATATGAAACAGCCCTTTAACAAAATGCTGAAACAAGTTGGTTGCTTTTGTGAATGAATGCATCTAAAACCAAAACCATGAGTGGTTGATCTGAATGATAGGTGCTTGAGGGTCCAAATCATTTACAGTCACTCCCTTAGACCCTGCTTGTATCTGTACTAGTGTGTAATAAAAACATTTGAACAAATACTACTTTAAAAAAATCAGCTGGCTTCAATAATTTGAAGATCCAGTTCTGCATAACATTTATATTACAATTTGTATGTTAAAAGGACACGGTCAACTGGAAAAAAACTGCAGGTTTTGCTTATTGTAGTTAACTTGCTTCCTATGAAGAAGTTAGTGGGGGGGAACATGAAGAGCCTAAGGTTTTGAGTGCCCAGGAATGCTCTTTTCAAGTAGGTTAACAGGCACATAAACAGCCTGTGATGACGTAAGGACTCCCCAGAACATCTTTTGGACAACTCTGTTTCATATGAGCAGCTGTTTTCATGCAACCTCAGCTGGCGTTGTGCTGCTCTTTACAGGGTTGGGTGAGTGGTGTTCTCTTTGGCAGTGTGGGCTTAAATGTGTTTCTAATGTATGTGTCAAATAATTACCTGTTAAACAGAGTGCCAATCTGGCTGAAGCCAATGCTTCCGAAGAAGATAAAATAAAAGCTATGATGCTACAGTCTTGCCAGGAATATGATCCAATCAAGTAAGTGTTGATAATGTCAAATCTGTTCTTTGAAGATTATGGAAAGATTGTGGAGAAGTTTGTTTTAACGAGAGAGACACGTGCATACCTTTTTCTTCTTTGCCCCAAACCCTTTTAGTTACATGCAGAAACCCTGGGGTCCACCTCCACCATCATCTGCTTGCTTTCGTTGCGGAAAACCTGGCGACTGTATAAAGAACTGCCCAACAAATGGGGTAAGACTGTGGGGGACTTCTGGTGTTCCTTAGCTTTTCATTTTTTTACCTTGGCAGTTACGTAACAAATCCATGAATACTCATATTAAGAATTGTTTCTCTTGGGGTGAAAGACAGAGGTTCATAGGGCAATGTTGCAAAGCCCTTCAAAATCCAAGGGAAACCTGGCATTATAAATGTAAACTTTTCTTTTTTCTAGGTCATAGACATTAAGTATGTCCACAGATCTTGCTCTGTGAACTTTCATGCATATTTTTATATATTTCAATATTACTGGAAATGTTTCTGGTTTTAACTCTGTTTAATGACAGTTCACAGTTTTTAGTATTTCATGTAAAACCAAGATGTTTCTGTTGACCCCATCTATTGAATATTTGTGCTCTGAATTGCGCTTTGGAGGAGGAGCGGGTTTGTATCTCTTTTCTGAGGGGATGGTGAGCTAAGGGATATTTCACCCTTAAAGAACCTGAACTTAAGCCAAAGAATGGAATGAGTTCAAAACACTGCTCAAGCCTTTGGAACATCCTGGCTATATTCATTTAGGAAAATAAGTATTTTAGTCGAGCAACCCTTATGCTAGGTAAAAGGAGAGGATTAAAGGCTTTTGCTGCTTAAAATAATCATTGAAATGTCATTTTAAGTGTGGGTCTTAAAAGGAGATATGTCTGCATTTCTTTTCTTAACAGGACAAAAATGTTGAGCCTGTTCCCAGAATTAAAGAGCACAGGAATTCCAAGGAGTTTCATGATGGAGGTGAAAGACCCCAATACAAAGGGTGCTATGCTGACAAACACTGGAAAATACGCAATACCAACTATTAATGCGTAAGTATGGAATTAATTGGACTGGCCAAAAAGTGAGCGAGAGAAACCACGCGTGCATGTCTGAGTGGCTATGCAACCAAGTTGGCCAGCATCTGTAATTACGGGGCAGGAAGCACTGTCATTGTGCTTAACCATAGAATCTGGGATACTTTTGAATATTAAAATAGGGTGGTCCTGCTGTTCGTGCCCCTGGAAGTTGGTTAAACGTGTGGTATGCTAAGAATCTGTATTTCTGCAAAACATTTCAGTAGTGTTTGCAGTGGAGTCGTTCTCTCTGAAAGCTCGTTTTGCTTTTGGTTTATGTTTCAAAGGCTTCTTGCAAAATTTAACAAGTAGCTGTTGGACTGAGATTTCCGCCCCCTCTGACTTTTATCAAATCCCATGTGTGAAACAGACTGAAGTTTTCCTGTTGCTATAAACTAAGAAAATACTGCTGTGTGCTGACAGGAGTGGCTGTTTTAAAATGCACTTGGTAGCACTTCTGTGTTTCTGTCATGGATCTCATTTTGTAGGAAACAGACTTCTTCCATTTATAAAATGTAGTTACTCGGAGACGAACTTTACCCTGAGCCTGCAATTTACATTTACCCTCTGGCAAAGGAGAGGTGGGATTCATTTCTCTCATAGAAAATGATATAGCCAACTCTGGTGACTTACGGTGGTCTGCAACAAACAGATAGTTCGGCATTTAATCCACATTCTTCTCCACGGGAGAGTTGGTTAAAACCTTCAGAACTCAAGCCTACTAATGTTTTTTTGAGATGTCTATCAGGTTCCCGTACAAAGACAACCAGCATTACCAAGTCTTCTGGGCCCCCAAGGACAAGCAATACCCACAACTGGTAAGTAACTGTAACTTCAGAATTTCTTTAAAAAAATTACCTTCAGAGGAACTGAATGGGATTTCTTTCTTTTTCCTCTCCCCACTCCAAAAGGTCATCCAATGAGAGCCAGTCCAGTTCGCTCAGCAGGTGGCAGACCAGGCTGGGAAGTGTAAGTATTCTACAGAAATTCAGTAGATGACTCCTTGTCACCTGTTAAAAGAGGCTGTATAACGCATAACTTATACAACAGCTGATTTATAATGAAGCAAGTATGCACAGATAGTTGTGGAGAATCCAAGTGGTAATTAATTTTTAAATGGCTTCATTTGAATTGGCTTTTACAAAGGGCATCTGTGCTTCCACTAAGGTTATTTAAAATAAAACTCCGGTACATGACTGAAAACAGGACTCTGAGAAATGAACGCTTTTTGAGGAAACCATAATTGCCTATAAAAATTAAAGATAATTAAAGGATCAGATGGAAAGCCACCTTTTCCATTACTGGCTGAATAGGGCTGAAGAAATTGATTTCCCAATAGGAATCAGCCTCCAACATTCTTTTTTTAACAACTTAGTTGATACTGCATGAGCAAATGGTTGGAAAAGTCAACACTGTTCTTTTATGACAATTTTGAATTTCTTCAATTTAGTCATCTCACATAGCCAAGACGCTTTCTCTCAGTTGGAGAGAGAGGAGTCTGTTTTACCTATTACTGCAGCGTCAAGCTAGTCCTTCCTTTCGCTATATGTTTGTTATAGACAGATTGTAAGAGTGCATTGTGTTTATAAAATCTTAAAGGTAAATCAAAAGAAAAACCAGGATCTGATATTTCCAATTCAGTCAGCAAGAAAACAACAATTCAGGGACAGGACCAGGCCAAATACCTCATGATGAGGCAACAACATAGGAAGCGTATGTGGAAGAAGTTAAAAGAAGTTCCAGAGAAGATTAGTTAATATCTGTGCAGTACTTGGAAGATCAGAAGTGTGATGTATTAAGTGTATCAAGGAGTGGCAGAGGAGCAGTGGGCACTTGGCCCACGGGAGATGGGAGTCTCTTTCAAGTGTGGGCAGCCTCCATCCACAGGTGCAAAGCTGAGTATAAGGAGAGAAGACTGAATGAACTGTTGGGGGTGAGGATGTGGAAGGCAAGTATGAGGATCAGGAAATGAGCGTAGTCTCTAATGAACAGAAAGCAGGGAGAAAAATGCTTAAGTTGGCAGGATGCCATTGGCCTCCCTTATCTAGGGAGGAGTTTTACAGAGAACAACGGAGACTTAAAGAGGAGGAAGTATTTGGCTCAATGAAGTTGCCTTGTTTTTCACGTTTGTATTTCAACAGCATATCGGACTGCAGTTACACTAAAGTGCATCTGACATAAGGAAAAATGACAGTGTTTTTTCCAATAGAATTTTTCGTTGCAGATAGTAAGCATGCATAACTAAAACAAGACAAATGGAATTGAAAAATGTTATCAAATTCCTCAATTTGCAGTAGCATTATGTCAGCAGCTGAAAGAAGCTTTGACATAAGCGTATGGAGAGGAGAAAAAACCCAAACCAAATTTGGGAGGAAAAAAATTGGGGAGAATGACTGTTTTGAATTAACTTCATTTCTTTTTCTGTGTGTTGTGGTTTTTTCCAGGTCCAAGTCTCCTTATAGTGCTTCACCTTACTCTACAAGTTCGTCTACCTGCTCCACATCAAGATCAGGTTCTTCCCGCACTCGCTCCTACTCTCGCTCATTTAGTCCTTCCCATTCTCGTTCCTACTCGCGATTGCTGCCGTATCCAAGAAGAGGCAAAGGGAAGAGGCGTAACTATCGTTCTAGGTCAAGGTCACACGGTTATCAGCGTTCAAGGTCAAGGTCACCCCCATACAGAAGATGCCATTCACGGTCAAGGTCTCCAGTATTTAGAGGCCAGTCTCCCACTAAACAGACTATACCTCAAGGGGAAGGAGGAAGGGAGTATTTTAACAGATACGGAGAAGTTCCACCATATGATCTGAAAGCTTACTATGGCAGATCACTTGACTGTAGAGATCCATTTGAAAAGACAAGGTACCGGGAATGGGAAAGGAACTACAGAGAATGGCATGGAAAGTTTTACAAGGGCTATGCTGTTGGCGCTCAACCTCACCCTCCAGTAAACAGAGAGAACTTTTCTCCAGGTAGGTTTGGTCCACCTGGGACCAGACAAGAGAATTCACCATATGCTCGGGGACGTAGGGAGGATTATCCT